>NW_022603493.1:7500-68943 GCF_008692095.1 Etheostoma spectabile
CTCCGTCCCCGTGTCTCTGGTAGAGTAGCAGTGTATGTGGACTGTCCTGCTGGCTCTCTGTCCTTCCTACACAGTTCTCCTCTGACTCACTGATCCACCTCCCACACCTTCAACACCTCGTTCACTCAGACCCTCTATCCTGGGTTTGGGTCTGGTCTCCTGTTCCTCAGTGTCTCTGATCCTGTGTAGGACGGAGAGTCTCCTCCTGTCTCTCACTGCTGATCAGCTGAGTCTGGACAGGATCACACACATACACACACACACACACACACACACACACACACACACAACCACAGACAGACACACACGCACACACACACACAACAACCCAGACAGAGTACACAACACAAGACTTCAAAATAAAAGCACTTCCTGTGTCGGTTTGCAGGAAAACTAATTCCTGTGTATTATATATATATATATATATGTGACATATATGTATATATATATATATATATATATATATATATATATATATATATATATATAAGGTTGTGTACCTCTTCACATATCAGCTGTAAACCAAGTACTGTAAATACTGTAATACTGAGTTTTATCACTATAATCTTCTTTAACAACCTTAGTTTGAACTAAACTGAAGTTCTTATTCCAGAGCTTTACTAACCATTTTCAACAACGCAGTACTGCAGTACAACGGTGAGGTACTTTTACTAAGTTATCTTCATTTCTCCTACTTGCCTATTGTACGTTTTAATGATATATTTGTATAGTTTTTACTTTGCATATTCATGTACATGTTACTATATATGATGAGTATCATAGCTGGAACTGTAGAAACGCCGTGGACTTGTCTCATGTTAGTTTGAGTTCTGTATCTTTTCACAATAAAAGCATGAAGTTCCTGTGAGAGTTTGTGGTCTTTCTGTTTAACTTTTAAAGTCAGTGGGGGGGTGGGGGGGGGTCATGGAGGACTTGTTTGCTGATCAGGATTTATTTCTAATTATTTTAGTGTTACTTTAATAACATCCAGACCAGAGACTGTATATATGAATATTATAGTAATATTTACAGTCTATGATCTGAACACTTTCTTAGTCAGCACAACTACATGGAGGGTGCAGGTGCATTATGGGTAAACCTGCCAATCAGAAGGTTGGTGCTTCGATGGTGGTGATGGTGGTTCCTGTCAAAGTGTCCTTGGGCAAGACACTGAACCCCGAGTTGCCCCCGATGCTACCCTGTTGGTGTGTGAACGGTTCCTGTACCCCCCCACGTAGTAAGAAGATATCCGAGACTCAAGAGAACTCAAAGCAAAATGTCCCAACTAAACACCAGGGAGACTGGCCAGCCCTTCTACATCCCTGGTTGTATCTGGACCAGGAGATTGGTAGCCAAGAAGACCGGCCAGCCCTTCTACATCCCTGGTCGTACCTGGACCAGGAGGTTGGTAGCCAGGAAGACCGGCCAACCCTTCTACATCCCTGGTCGTACCTGGAAAAGGAGGTTGGTAGCCAGGTAGACCGGCCAACCCTTCTACATCCCTGGTCCTACCTGGACCAGGAGGTTGGTAGCCAAGAAGACCGGCCAGCCCTTCTACATCCCTGGTCGTACCTGGACCAGGAGGTTGGTAGCCAAGAAGACCGGCCAGCCCTTCTACATCCCTGGTCGTACCTGGACCAGGAGGTTGGTAGCCAGGAAGACCGGCCAGCCCTTCTACATCCCTGGTCGTACCTGGACCAGGAGGTTGGTAGCCAGGAAGACCGGCCAACCCTTCTACATTCCTGGTCGTACCTGGACCAGGAGGTTGGTAGCCAGGAAGACCGGCCAACCCTTCTACATCCCTGGTCATACCTGGACCAGGACGTTGGTATTGACTCCATCTACTGGATCATTTGCAGTAATTGCCTTACTGTTTATTAACCTTCATAGATGTGTTTTATTATTCCTCCATTATTTATATGAATCATTACTATGCTTTCCAGTTATCTGACTTCCTTCCATTCATTGTGTGTGTGTCCTCCCTGAAGAAGAGTCCCAGCTGAGACCACCACCATCACACCAGTTGGAGGTCGGGGCCTTAACGTCTGAAGGACCCAGTTGTGACGAGCGATGTTTATCGATAAGGGTTCAGGGTCAAGAAGATCTTCTATCTGGACGGGACCAACGGCACCAAGTTGTCTTTGGCAGCTGAGATAAATAACCGCTAGAAGACTTGGAGACATGAGGGACAGAAGTAGAAAAGACACTGACACTGGCCAGGGACAGGTAGGGTTGGCAACTCTGATTACTAAGTCCCAGGGCCCAGCAACGCACCTCTGATTACTAAGTCCCAGGGCCCAAAACGCACCTCTGATTACTAAGTCCCAGGGCCCAGCAACGCACCTCTGATTACTAAGTCCCAGGGCCCAAACGCACCTCTGATTACTAAGTCCCAGGGCCCAAAATGCACCTCTGATTACTAAGTCCCAGGGCCCAAAACGCACCTCTGATTACTAAGTCCCAGGGCCCAGCAACGCACCTCTGATTATTGAAGACACTAAGTCCCAGGGCCTCTGAAAACAGCCACATTGGTCGCTGAGCAGTTTGGACTTTTCCTTCCTAGAAGCAGGAAACTCAGAAACACATTATGATAAATCATGTTGTGTGGCCGGAGTTGTATGAGGACGTCATTAATCAGCATTGTCTCTCCAGTCCTTGGGACAAAGACCGCGTCATGAGTCCCGACATCGAAGCTGCTCACGCGCTCTTCAGACAGCGAAAGGCAAGTCCGCCCCAGAACTATCTTACCTATCATTTTACTGGAGTGGTGTGATGACCCTGCAATGTTTAACAATTATAGATCAGTTTCTGTGTTACCAGCCCTGTCCAAGGTTCTTGAAAAACTTGATTACACAAGATTAATCCAACATCTGGACAAAAATAATATGTTATATGCTCACCAGTATGGTTTTAGGAAACAACACTCTACTTACATGGCACTTGTCCATTTTTTGACTGAAATATATAAAGCAAAAGATAGAAAAGTAAATACTGGAGGTATTTTTCGGGATCTTTCAAAAGCATTTGATACCGTTAATCACTTCATTCTATTAAAAAAACTCACACATTATGGTTTACGTAACAAGTCACTACTCTGGTTCACCAGTTATCTTTCAGACCGGTTTAAAACTGTCAGCTATAATGGGACAGATCACCCCCCCCACTTTCGGTGTGGCGTACCACAGGGTTCCATCTTGGGTCCCTTGTTATTTTATATATGTTAATGACCTTCCTAATGTCTCAGATAAACTTTCTAACATTTTATTTGCAGATGATACAAGTGTGTTTTACTCCCATAAAAACCCTGAAATTGTAATAAAAGTAGTTAATGAAGAACTTGACCAGTTATCTACTTGGTTAAAGTCCAACAAACTGTCGCTCAACATAAAAAAACATACAAGTTATATATTTTTTGGTATTAAGTCTGATACATTTAAATCTTCAATGAAAATTCAACCTGATGATATCTCCATTAATAATGTTAAACTGCTCGTTTCTTCGGCGTTATAATAGATGACTCTTTATCCTGGAAACCTCACATTAGAGCCACAAGTACAAAATTAGCCAAAGTGGTCGGAAAAACTCGGCACCTGATGACCAAAGAAGTTGCGATCATGTTGTATTATTCAATGTTGTATCCATATATAAATTACTGCAATGCTGCTTGGGCTAGCCCCCCCCCCCCAACTAAACTGGAATCTATTTTTCGACTTCAGAAGCTTTAAGAATAATATTTAGAGTTAATCGTAGACGACCCATTACAGGGTTATGATATGTACCGAAGGGACCAAACTGATGCAAAAGGGGGTGGACTTATTACATATGTAAGAAACACCATCCGTTGCAATGAGATTCAATTGCAAAATCCATGTGATTTAGAATGTGTAGACTTGAATATGATTCTTTCACCACAGATGTCCTACACCCTTGTAGTCATTTACCGACCACCTTCCTCAAACATTAGCTTCTATAAAAAACTCAAGACGGTATTATGTCAACTTGATTTTAAGAAAGAAATAATCATAATGGGTGACTTCAAATTAAACTGGGAAGATAAGTCCTCAAGAATGAAGCTCAAGCAAATTACTGATGGTTTTAATCTGGTTCAGTTGGTTAAAGGTCCAACACGCATAACAAATGGCACCAGTACCCAAATCGACCTTATGTTTAGTAACAGACCAGAAAGGATCACAAAATCATTCAATCGGATCATAATATGGTGCTCGTATCAAGCAAACTCACTTGCAGGCGGTTTACAAACACTGGCGATAAGGAATTTTTAGGTATCCCGAAAAACAAACAAGAGGACTTCAAAGCAGCCATGAAAAACTTAAACTGGGAGGAGCTACTTCCTGAAAATGATTTAGAAATTACCAGTCAAATCTTTACTGAAAAATTGCAATCTACAGTTAATGAATTTTCTATTAGAATTCAATATAAAAACAAGAAACAGGGTCTTCCCTGGGTGAATAAGAAAGTCCTAAAATTAATGAAGGAGCGGGACAATGCTTTAAAAATAGCCATAAAGTCAAAGATGTCCCACAATAGGCATAACTTCGTTAGGCTAAGAAACAAAGTAACTAGTGAACTGAGAAAAGCAAAGGCGGACTTTTTCATCATAATTATTGAAAATTCAAATGGTAACTCAAAAGCCATATGGAGGCAGATTCAAAAATTAACCGGTCAAAACATTAGTATAACTAAGCCGATTGTACTAAAAGCAAATGACACAATCTTGAAGTGTCCGACCAATGTGGCACAGGCCTTTAATCAATACTTTGTTGAGTCAGTAGACACTATCGCCCAAAGTTTTGCAATACAACAAAACAATCCATGCACAGCTAATACTACAGAGACAGCACTGACACTGAGACCAGTATCAGAGGATGAGGTTATAAAAACAGTTACATCTCTCTAAACCATCAAGGGCTAAGGATGTCTATGGTACGGATACACTTATTCTGAAAGGGATCAGCTCTTCAATAGTTACCCCACTAACACACATAATCAATACTTCACTGGCCCAAGGATGGTTTCCAGATTCATTGAAGCCTGCTGTTCTGGCCCCTGTATTCAAAGGTGGTAACCCGCTACTGACCTCCAACTAAAGGCCCATCAGTGTTGTACCTGTAGTATCCAAGGTATCTGAAAAACTGATTAACAAACAAATCATCGACCATCTCAACAACAGCTCCTTTCTACTGCACCCAATGCAATTTGGATTCAGGGCCAACTCGACTGAAACGGCTCCATGTTACTTCATAGAAAAAGTTCCGGCATCACTGGATAAAGGCGGGGTTGTTGGGGCTGTGTTCCTTGACTTAAAGAAAGCATTTGACACAGTTAATCATAACATCCTGTTGTATAAATTACTGAATTTCAATTTCTCTTCAAGCTTGGTCAATCTTATCAAATCTTATCTCTCACCCCGCTCTCAACATGTCAAAATTGGTACCCATAAATCTAACTTACTTGGTCTTTCCACCGGGGTCCCGCAGGGATCCATACTTGGCCCAACCCTTTTTAGCATATATATTAATGATCTACCCTCTGTTTGTGGAAAGTGTGATATTTTAATGTATGCTGATGATACAGTTATTTTTACTCATGGTAAGACTGCTGAAGAGGTTGCAATCAAGCTAACAGATGTGCTAGTGAAGGTCACATCTGGCTTAACCACTGTTGTTTGCAGCTGAATCTTTCAAAAACAGTTTGTATGTTCATTACCAAAAACAGTCTGTATGTTCATTACCAAAAACAGTTTGTATGTTCATTACCAAAAACAGTTTGTATGTTCATTACCAAAAACGGTTTTATGTTCATTACCAAAAACAGTTTGTATGTTCATTACCAAAAACAGTCTGTATGTTCATTACCAAAAACAGTTTGTATGTTCATTACCAAAAACAGTTTGTATGTTCATTACCAAAAACAGTTTGTATGTTCATTACCAAAAACAGTCTGTATGTTCATTACCAAAAACAGTCTGTATGTTCATTACCAAAAACAGTCTGTATGTTCATTACCAAAAACAGTCTGTATGTTCATTACCAAAAACAGTCTGTATGTTCATTACCAAAAACAGTTTGTATGTTCATTACCAAAAACAGTCTGTATGTTCATTACCAAAACAGTTTGTATGTTCATTACCAAAAACAGTTTGTGTGTTCATTACCAAAAACAGTCTGTATGTTCATTACCAAAAACAGTGAGTATGTTCATTACCAAAAACAGTTTGTATGTTCATTACCAAAAACGGTTTTATGTTCATTACCAAAAACAGTTTGTATGTTCATTACCAAAAACAGTTTGTATGTTCATTGCCAAAAACAGTCTGTATGTTCATTACCAAAAACAGTTTGTATGTTCATTACCAAAACCAGTCTGTATGTTCATTACCAAAAACAGTCTGTATGTTCAATACCAAAAACAGTTTGTATGTTCATTACCAAAAACAGTTTGTATGTTCATTACCAAAAACAGTCTGTATGTTCATGACCAAAAACAGTTTGTATGTTCATTACCAAAAACAGTTTGTATGTTCATTACCAAAAACAGTTTGTATGTTCATTACCAAAAACAGTTTGTATGTTCAATACCAAAAACAGTTTGTATGTTCATTACCAAAAACAGTTTGTATGTTCATTACCAAAAACAGTCTGTATGTTCATTACCAAAAACAGTCTGTATGTTCATTACCAACGGCTCCCGCATAGACGCAGAGCAGGACATTTCCATTTCAGGACACAGACTAATGGTGGTCTCAGAATACAAGTATTTAGGAATGCACTTATGGCGTTTTTCCACTGCTGGTAACAGCTCGACTCAACTCGCCTCGTCTCGCCTCTACTCGACTCGACACATTCTGCGTCCGTTTTCCATTGCAGATTGAGTAACGCCTCAGCGTGGCTGGTAACCATAGCTATGCGTGATGATGTAATGTTCAACGCGACTCACCCTAACCCTCATTTAAGAGTAATGTTAAGAAATGGATGATTGAAAATCAACACTGACGCTGGTCAAACAATAACTGGATCATCCATTTTAGATTTTATTTTCTTATCTGGTTTATTCGATTGTTGTGATTTAACATTGTAATTTTTAACCTTTTGTGTATTGTATGAATGTCTTCATTGTATTGTAACTGTTTATTATTTTAGGATGTTTATTATTTTAGGATGCCTAATAACATCTGGCTAGGGGACTGCCGATGAAAACTAGCCTGTGGCTAACTCGGGTACGCTTACATTTGCTTTGAATGTTGATCAGTGTACGTTGTCCCCTTTTCAAATAAACAAATAAATGAAAATTAAAAATTAAAAATAAGAATAATATTTAGTGTTAATCGTAGACACCCCCCCCCCCATTATTGTTTACTCAGGCTAGTATTCTTAGTGTTTATCAAGTGAATCAACTTCAAATTGTTTCATTTGTTTATAGCTCTATAAAGAAGTTATTTCCAGCACCTTTGTAATATTTTTACCTTTAATAGTGAGTTTAATCAGTATCCGACTCGTTGTAGTCTCATTAGGCCCCCCCACTCTGGTACGACTCAAACCCAGTTCAGTGTATTGTATAGATAACATTATGTTATGATTATGTTATATATATATTATAGTATTATTATCCAGAGGGTCAGAGATCTGGACCAGTCTCCCCTCTTCACTCACTGAGCTTCTAAAGAGTTTCAACAGAGAGTCAAAGTGTTGCTCCTAACTTCTCTCATTTCTCCTTTTGGGTTTGTGCTCTAAATGTAATTTTATACAAAGAAATCTGTTGTTTTTTAATATTATATATAAATTGTTAAATGTAATTTGTTTCCATGTAGATTGACACTCTGTGGAGGTCTCCAGGGTCCTGCAGGTTGGACTCTGCGGAGGTCTGCAGGGTCCTGCAGGTTGGACTCTGTGGAGGTCTGCAGGGTCTTGCAGGTTGGACTCTGTAGAGGTCTGCAGGGTCCTGCAGTTGGACTCTGTGGAGGTCTGCCAGGGTCCTGCAGGTTTGACTCTGTGGAAGTCTGCCGGGTCCTGCAGGTTGGACTCTGTGGAGGTCTGCAGGGTCTTGCAGGTTGGACTCTGCGGAGGTCTGCAGGGTCCTGCAGGTTGGACTCTGTGGAGGTCTGCCGGGTCCTGCAGGTTGGACTCTGTAGAGGTCTGCAGGGTCCTGCAGGTTGGACTCTGTGGAGGTCTGCAGGGTCTGGGCCACTCTAGGTTTTAGTTTGCTGTCATGATTTTCTAGACTGTTGTTCCTCCCTCATTTAAAAATGAACCTTAAAGCTCTTATTGTGAAAGTACTTCCTGCCAGGTGGGGCTGTGACTCATCAGGAAATAACTCACCTGAGTTGTTGATCGGGACATTTTGGACTGGTTGAAGAAACAGTCGAGTGAGGCTGAGACGCAGTTCTTCCTCTCGGAGTGGAGCTCCAGATGAAGGGTTAGGAGGTAAGATCCACTCTCATTTTAATGGGGGGGGGGGGGGGTTAGGAGGTAAGATCCATTCTCATTTTAATGGGGGGGGGGGTTAAGAGGTAAGATCCACTCTCATTTTAATGGAGGGGGGGGGGGGGTTAGGAGGTAAGATCCACTCTCATTTTAATGGGGGGGTTGTTCCATGGGGTGGGGGGGGCGCCCACTGCAAAGGCTCTATGGCCCTTATTTTTTAGCTTTGATCTCGGGACGTCCGAGAGCAGCTGATTGGTCGACCTCAGCGTTCTGACTGGAGAATGATGTCATCAGAGATCAGCTGATAAGGAGGCGCCAGACCATTTAAGGCCTTAAAAACAAGCAATAAAATCTTAAAATCTCTCCTGTAACGGACAGGTAGCCGGAGGAGGGAGGACCAGACCGGCGTTATGGGTTCACGTTGTTTAGTTTTAGTTAAAAGGCGAGCCGCTGGTTTTGGACTAACTGGAGCCGGTTAAAGGTTTCTGGTCTAGACCCATTATAAAGATTACAATAATCCAGCCGAGCAGTGATGAAAGCATGGAGGACTTTATCAAGGTCTTTGGAAGGAAGATAGACCTTATTTATATTTGGTATTTTAGCTAGAAGTCTTCTTCTTATAATGTTTGTGTGTGTGTGTGTGTGTGTGTTGTGTGTGTGTGTGTGTGTGGTGTGTGTGTGTGTGTGTGTGTGTGTGTGTGTGTGTGTGTGTGTGTGTAACCATAATTGGAAACACAAAACAATAATAATGGTTATACAACAGTGAATCAACGAGTTATACAAGTGACCTACTTAGCTTGTTGTCAAGGATCAAAATGCAAAATAAACTTGTTCCTCCACAATGACCTTCCTAATGTCTCAGATAAACTTTCTAACATTTTATTTGCAGATGATACAAGTGTGTTTTACTCCCATAAAAACCCTGAAATTTTAACAAAAGTAGTTAATGAAGAACTTGACCAGTTATCTACTTGGTTCAAGTCCAACAAACTGTCTCTAAACATAAAAAAAAAAACAAGTTATATATTTTTCGGTATTAAGTCAGATACATTTAAATCTTCAATGAAAATTCAAACTGATGATATCTCCATTAATAATGTTAAACTGCTGGTTTCCTCGGCGTTATATTAGATGACTCTTTATCCTGGAAACCTCACATTAGAGCCACAAGTACTAAATTAGCCAAAGTGGTCGGAAAAACTCGGCACCTGATGACCCAAAAAGTTGCGATCATGTTGTATTATTCAATGTTGTATCCATATATCAATTACTGCAATGTTGCTTGGGCTAGCACCCCCCCCCCCCCCCCCCCCCACTATTTAAATCTATTTTCGACTTCAGAAGCTTTAAGAATAATATTTAGTGTTAATCGTAGACCCCCCCCCCCCCCCCCCCTTCAATCATTGTTTACTCAGGCTAGTATTCTTAGTGTTTATCAAGTGAATCAACTTCAAACTGCTTCATTTGTTTATAGCTCTATAAAGAAGTTATTTCCAGCACCTTTGTAATATTTTTACTTTTAATAATGAGTTTCATCAGTATCCGACTCGTAGTGGTCTCATTAGGCCCCCCCACTCTGGTACGACTCAAACCCAGTTCAGTGTATTGTATAGATAACATTATATTATGATTATGTTATATATATATATTATAGTATTATTATCCAGAGGGTCAGAGATCTGGACCAGTCTCCCCTCTTCACTCACTGAGCTTCTAAAGAGTTTCAACAGAGAGTCAAAGTGTTGCTCCTAACTTCTCTCATTTCTCCTTTTGGGTTTGTGCTCTAAATGTAATTTTATACAAAGAAATCTGTTGTTTTTTAATATAATATATAAATTGTTTTTAAATTGTTAAATGTAATTTGTTTCCATGGAGATTGACACTCTGTGGAGGTCTCCAGGGTCCTGCAGGTTGGACTCTGTGGAGGTCTGCCAGGGTCCTGTAGGTTGGACTCTGTGGAGGTCTCCAGGGTCCTGCAGGTTGGACTCTGTGGAGGTCTGCAGGGTCCTGCAGGTTGGACTCTGTGGAGGTCTGCAGGGTCCTGCAGGTTGGACTCTGTGGAGGTCTGCAGGGTCCTGCAGGTTGGACTCTGTGGAGGTCTCCAGGGTCCTGCAGGTTGGACTCTGTGGAGGTCTGACAGGGTCTGGGCCACTCTAGGTTTTAGTTTGCTGTCATGATTTTCTAGACTGTTGTTCCTCCTTCATTTAAAAATGAACCTTAAAGCTCTTATTGTGAAAGTACTTCCTGCCAGGTGGGGCTGTGACTCATCAGGAAATAACTCACCTGAGTTGTTGATCGGGACATTTTGGACTGGTTGAAGAAACAGTCGAGTGAGGCTGAGACGCAGTTCTTCCTCTCGGAGTGGAGCTCCAGATGAAGGGTTAGGAGGTAAGATCCACTCTCATTTTAATGGGGGGGGGGGTTAGGAGGTAAGATCCACTCTCATTTTAATGGGGGGGGGGGTTAGGAGGTAAGATCCACTCTCATTTTAATGGGGGGGGGGGGGGGGTTAGGTGTTGTGTGTGTGGTGGTGTGGTGGTGTGTGTGTGTGTGTGTGTGAGATCAGCTAACAGGACCAACCTGTCTGATCAGGGGACCCAGCACACCTGGTCACGTGTTAGACGTCTACACAGTCTCAGCTGTCTCAAAAGTGTGTGTGTGTGTGTGTGTGTTGTGTGTGTGTGTGTGTTTGTGTGTCTGTGTGTGTGAGGGTGGGGGAGGGGGGGCTGTCAGAAATCAAACCGTCGTCTCCACCAGCAGGAAGTCAGACCCAACAGGACTTACTGTTTAGAGCCTTTCAAAATAAAATGCAGGGCCCTAAATGCCTCTGTTACTGTTGTAGTGCTGTGTGGAGGACGAGGACCAGGACAGGAAGCTGGACTGAGTCTTAATGGAGTCTTGTCTCCACTAGAGGACAGAAAGATTAAGTGGATGTGACACATGCCTTTGGTGTGGGAGATCAGGGTTCGATTCCACTACCATACATCAGCCAATGTGTCCCGAGCAAGACCTGTAACCCTAGTGTCTCCAGAGGCGTGGGACCTCTGCCATGTCTCTCAGGTGTAAGTGTCTCTGGATGAAAGCGTCCGCTGAAGGACATGTAATGTAACGTAATAATGAAGGACAGAAATCCTACAGCCACCAGCTTCACTCTTTATTATCTGCTGGATAGCTTCTAGTTTCTGGAGATCTTCCTCTCTTTCTAACAGGACCCATCAGAGACCAGACCTGCTGACCTGAGCCCAGCTGTGTGTCCATGAAGAGCCACCGGTCCACGGAGACACCACCACTTTAAAACAAGGAGATCTGTAATGGAGCAAAAAAGTGTGAGGGAAACAATTGAAAAGGAGAGCAGGACAGTGGAAATAGAGAAGAGGAGAAGGAGGTGAGTTGTTCTGAAACCTCCAACAAGAAGTTGTGTTGTCTCATTGGGGGGTGGGGCGGGGCCCTTGGAGGGGGTCTCTGTGTGATGATTGTGATTGGTCTAAAGAGATGCTGATGACCCAGAGTAGGTTGTTGTCCGATCCAGGAACGCTGTGAGGACTGGCCAGACCTTCCCCTGCAGAGCTGTGGAGGAGGAAGGTCTGGTTATAAGAGACTACTGAACGTGACCCTCTATACATGTGTTTTTCTATCAGGACCCATCAGAGACCAGACCATCCTGATTCTGATCCTGATCCTGATCCTGATCCTGAACCCAGCTGTGTGTCCTTCAAGAGCGACTGGTCATATGATGCCCTCATTGACTTTAAAGGAGAACAACCCTCTGCTGGAAGGAGGTCAGCTGTTAATAATATTATAATATTGCTGAGTCATGCTTTAACTTTTATGTCTCCAGAGAAGTTTTTGGAGTTTATTCTCAGCATCTTTCTTCTTCACATATATTTATATTCTCCATGTGAAAGCTGTCTAGTAAGACCGGTCTTCACCTGTAGATCTCAGTTTAATACTGGACCTGGTCTGGACCAATAGGATCTGGTGTTGTAGCCCCATCAAAAAGCATTTTAAATCTCCCGTAGCCATCGGCTAGGCTACACATCAGGAATGTTCTTCTCCAACTGGGAATACCGGGATGTGTAGGCCTCAGAGTGCTTCTTCCAGGGTAATATCATGTGTACCCGCCCCCCCCCCCAACTCTTCTCCCTCTGGAGAACCAGCGACCCTTGATACGTGTTAGTGTCACCTGAGTCAGGACAATGTTTGCATGAGAAGACTATCGCGCTTGAGTATGGACAGGCCAAGTTTCAGTGAGTGGCTTCATCAAAAGATTGCCCCCCCCCCCATTGGTCAAAACACAAAATTCTTCCCAAATGTTGGATGTGGGTTTGCCAGTTGGATGTCAGATCAGAAGTCAATGAGAGGAAGTAAATAAAATGCAACAGCCTCCAACAGTACCCTCAGTCCAGGTCAGCAGTTCTCCCCAACTACAGACAGGCCATCTAACCTCTGCCCCCCCCCCCCCCCCCTAATCGGCTGATGGTCTGCCATAATTGTTTTGAAGCCAACAGAAGGTTTTTCACAGTTGACTCCCCAAACTACTTCTCCCTATGAATGTTTGCTTCCACGACAACAGACGCTGCAGACCTCCTGCATCATGATCCCAGTCTGCTGCTCCTGGAGTCCTTCAGGACCACCATGCTGGAGCCCTTGTTGACTCCTTAGTTCTTTCTGTACATTCACAGTATGGTCAGCAGTACCACCAACTCTTTACTGTCAGGGGAAACCATCTGATTCTATGTTGTAATAACACTTTAAGTCACAGGACCTTTACCTTGTGTGTGTGTCTCTGTGTGGACAGACATGATGGGAGCTAATTCTTCCTGATTCCTCCACAGACTGGACCAGGAGAGCTCAGAAGGTCCCAGTGGTCAGCCTGCCCAGCATTATCAAACCCACCTGGACTCCATCTTTATGGTCTGTACATGTACACCAACTACTTTTACATCTATTCTGTTCCCAGTCATCTCCATGCTGCCCTGTTCAGACCAGAGGATCCTCAGTCTGTCCATCGTTTATCTGATGGTTGCTTCCATGATTTCAATCTGATTGGCATTCATATTATCTTCTGTTCCAGCTTCTGGAGGACGGCATCTTCACTTTTGTGAAGAACGAGCTGAAGAAGATTCAGAAGCTTCTGAGACCAGATTACCCAGAATGCCCAGAGAGTCAGAGTGAGGGTGAGGATGAAGAGCAGAGGAGGAACAGAGAGGCGTTTCTGAAGATCACACTGCACTTCCTGAGGAGAATGAACCAGGACGGGCTGGCTGACCGTCTGCAGAGCAGTAAGAGGATTTCTCTAAAGATTTAACTTGCTGGACTAGTGGGACGTTTACTAATGTCTCCAGAGAAGGGTCAGAGTATGTTCCTGTTTCTTTATAAATCACCTACTGATCTTCTTTGTTCTGTATTCATTCAGGTAGTCCAGCAGGAGTTTCTAAGTGTAAACTCAAATCTAAGTTAGACAGGAAGTTCCAGCGTGTGTTTGAGGGGATTGCTAAAGAAGGAGACCAAACCGTTCTGGATCAGATGTTCACAGAGATCTACCTCATGAAGGGAGGGGCTGCAGAGGTCAATGATGAACATGAGGTCAGACAGATTGAAACAGCATCCTGGAAACCAGACCGACCAGAACCAACAATCAGACAAGAAGACATCTTTAAAACCCCACCTGGAAGAGATGAACCAATCAGAACGGTGATGACAAAGGGAGTGGCTGGCATCGGGAAAACAGTCTTAACACAGAAGTTCACTCTGGACTGGCTGAAGGCAAAGCCAACCAGGACATCCAGTTCATATTCCCATTCACCTTCAGAGAGCTGAATGTGCTGAAAGAGAGAAAGTTCAGCTTGGTGGAACTTGTTGATCACTTCTTTAGTGAAACCAAAGAAGCAGGACTCAGCAGGTTTGAAGAAGTCCCGGTGGTCTTCATCTTTGACGGTCTGGATGAGTGTCGACCTCCTCTGGACTTCCTCAACACTGAGATCCTGACTGATGTTACAGAGTCCACCTCAGTGGGTGTGATGCTGACAAACCTCATCAGGGGGAATCTGCTTCCCTCTGCTCGCCTCTGGATAACCACACGACCTGCAGCAGCCAATCAGATCCCTCCTGGGTGTGTTGACATGGTGACAGAGGTCAGAGGGTTCACTGACGCCCAGAAGGAGGAGTACTTCCGGAAGAGGTTCAAAGATGAGGAGCAGGCCAGCAGAATCATCTCCCACATCAAGAGATCCCGAAGCCTCCACATCATGTGTCACATCCCAGTCTTCTGCTGGATCACTGCTACAGTTCTGGAGAAGGTGTTGAAGACCAGAGAGGGAGGAGAGCTGCCCAAGACCCTGACTGAGATGTATATCCACTTCCTGGTGGTTCAGTCCAAAATGAAGAATGTCAAGTATGATGGAAGAACTGAGACAGATCAAACCTGGAGTCCAGAGACCAGGAAGATGATTGAGTCTCTGGGAAAACTGGCTTTTGAGCAGCTGCAGAAAGGCAACCTGATCTTCTATGAATCAGACCTGACAGAGTGTGGCATCGATATCAATGCAGCCTCAGTGGTCTCAGGAGTTTTCACACAGATCTTTAAAGAGGAGAGTGGACTGTACCAGGACAAGGTGTTCTGCTTCGTCCATCTGAGTGTTCAGGAGTTTCTGGCTGCTCTTCATGTCCATCTGACCTTCACCGACTCTGGAGTCAACCTGCTGTCAGGAACAAAAACATCATCAACACAGTTCTACCAGAGTGCTGTGGACAAGGCCTTACAGAGTCCAAATGGACACCTGGACTTGTTACTCCGCTTCCTCCTGGGTCTTTCTCTGCAGACCAACCAGGATCTCCTACGAGGTCTACTGCCACAGACAGGAAGTAGCTCAGAAACCTATCAGGAAACAGTGGAGTACATCCAGAAGAAGATGGATGAGGATCTGTCTGCAGAGAGAAGCATCAATCTGTTCCACTGTCTGAATGAACTGAATGATCGTTCTCTAGTGGAGCAGATCCAACGGTACCTGAGTTCAGGACGTCTCTCCACAGATAAACTGTCTCCTGCTCAGTGGTCAGCTCTGGTCTTCATCTTACTGTCATCAGAAGAAGATCTGGACGTGTTTGACCTGAAGAAATACTCTGCTTCAGAGGAGGCTCTTCTGAGGCTGCTGCCAGTGGTCAAAGCCTCCAAAAAAGCTCTGTACGTCGGATTTATCCATCAATAAATACTCTGCTATCTTTTTATAACAGGAGTTAATAATAAATAACTTCCTGTTGTCTCTCCAGGCTGAGTGGCTGTAACCTGTCAGAGAGAAGCTGTAAAGCTCTGTCCTCAGTTCTCAGCTCCCAGTCCTCTAGTCTGAGAGAGCTTGACCTGAGTAACAACAACCTGCAGGATTCAGGAGTGGAGCTGGTCTCTGATGGACTGAAGAGTCCACACTGCACTCTGGAGACTCTCAAGTCAGACCAACTTACTCTTTGTCTTTAATTTGAGATGTTTGTGTAGTTGTTTCTTTAGATAATTTAATTTAAACAGCCCTTCTCATGTCAGGACTAATTTCAGAAGGTCTTTGAATGTTTCCTAAGTATTTTTTTTTGTATTCATAATCATATGTCACAAAGCCTGAAATATGAATTGTGGCTGAGTTCTAGAAATATTTTTTTTATTTTATTATCATGTGACTTTGATACCTGGTTCAGTCTTGATTAGTTATCTGCAACTTGTTTATAATTAAACAGAAAGGACTTAAACTGAAAGAGGATTTAATATACTAAATCTATAAATTCCAGACTCAACATTTAAACCTACAGATGTTATCTGTCTTGTTTCCTGTTGTCTCTTCAGGCTGAGGGTCTGTAACCTGTCAGAGAGAAGCTGTGAAGCTCTGTCCTCAGTTCTCAGCTCCCAGTCCTCTAGTCTGAGAGAGCTGGACCTGAGTAACAACAACCTGCAGGATTCAGGAGTGGAGCTGGTCTCTGATGGACTGAAGAGTCCACACTGCACTCTGGAGACTCTCAGGTCAGGATTCATTAACCCGTTCAACTGATGACCATTTAAACTCTGACTAACTTTAGTTGATAAACAGCTGACGTGTAGCTTTGGTCTGTTGATGTGATGAACTTTAGCAGTAGTTTTGAGACTCAATAATTAAATCCTGCAGATAATTTTAAAGATTATTCAAAATCTGGACTAAAATGTACCTGGACAACAAGCAAAGAAAGAACTAGCACATGGCTCCACGTGTTGACAGAGGCTTCCTGTGTGTTGTTCTGTGTGTTCCAGTCTGTCAGGCTGTCTGATCTCAGAGGAGGCTGTTCTTCTCTGGTCTCAGCTCTGAGCTCCAACCCCTCCCATCTGAGAGAGCTGGACCTGAGCTACAATCATCCAGGAGACTCAGGGAGTGAAGCTGCTGTCAGCAGGACTGAAGGATCCTCTCTGGAGACTGGACACTCTCAGGTACACACACTGATCAACAAGAAGGAGATATTAGTGTAGGACGTTTTAAAGGAGAACATCTCCAGGAACTAAAATCATAACTCCCTTTGTTATATAGGTGATGGAGTTTGGACAGATATCTGTCTGTGGTTTTTAAAGAAACATCTTTTTTCCTCTTTCCTGGAGATCAAACCAGTTTCACTACACAAAGAGAGAAATGTTAAACAAACATGATCTTGGCTTTCCTCCATACACACTAATATAATAATACACACTAATAATAATCAACATTATATAATAATACACACTAATATAATAATCCACATCAATATAATACAGTTAAAGTAAACATCACAGCTTTTTTTTTTTTATTGGCTGTTGTTCATCCTTGTTGCTTATTGGCTGTTGGTTATCCTTGTTTTTATTGGCTGTTGGTTATCCTTGTTTCTTATTGGCTGTTGGTTATCCTTGTTGCTTATTGGCTGTTGGTTATCCTTGTTGCTTATTGGCTGTTGGTTATTCTTGTTTCTTATTGGCTGTTGGTTATCCTTGTTGCTTATTGGCTGTTGGTTATCCTTGTTGCTTATTGGCTGTTGGTTATCCTCGTTGCTTATTGGCTGTTGGTTATCCTTGTTGCTTATTGGCTGTTGGTTATCCTTGTTGCTTATTGGCTGTTGGTTATCCTTGTTGCTTATTGGCTGTTGGTTATCCTTGTTGCTTATTGGCTGTTGGTTATCCTTTGGGGGATTTATCTCGTTGCTGAAGGCCGTTTCCAGAGTTTGCTGCTGCAGTTCTTCCTTTAGCTTTTGTAAATTCGTTGAGCTCTTTAGCGTGACACGTCTTCAAATGTTTAATTAAGTTGCTGCTGTTGAAATTTGCAACTCTCGTGCTGCCCCTCGAAACTGCTTCTCTGGATATGTTACATGTTGCCGTCTTACCGGTGGGAACATCCACCGTAGAGTCCTAGCAAACTGCCGACATGATGCGCTAATGTTAGCTTGTTTTAAGGAGGCGTTAGGTGATCAGTTCTTCTTTGCCCTCTAAAACAGCAGCGCAACTATTTTAAGAGCAGCAAAGAAGAACTGTGTCCGAGCTAACGGAGCTAACCAGTAAATAGATTCCTATTTCTAATAGTTTACGTGGTGTCGGATCGGTGCCTGGACTCCAGTACTCGATGATACCGATGCCATTTTCAGCAGTATCAGAGGCATTTCTGATACTGGCATCAGAATCAGAACATCTCTACATGTAGTAGATCCAGATTAAAGACCTGGTCCTTCTGCTGTTACCAAACCCTTAGTGAGAGAGAAACAGGTTAGAGAGAGAGAGACAGGTTAGAGAGAGACAGGTTAGAGAGAGAGACAGGTTAGAGAGAGAGAGAGACAGGTTAGAGAGAGAGACAGGTTAGAGAGAGAGAGGTTAGAGAGAGAGAGAGAGAGGTTAGGAGAGAGAAGAGACAGGTTAGAGAGAGAGAGAGGTTAGAGAGAGAAGACAGGTAGAGAGAGAGAGGTTAAAGAGAGAGATACAGGTTAGAGAGAGAGAGAGGTTAGAGAGAGAGACAGGTTAGTGAGAGAGAGACAGGTTAGAGGAAGAGAAAGAGAGGTTAGAAGAGAGACAGGTTAGAGAGAGAGAGACAGGTTAGAGAGAGAGAGACAGGTTAGAGAGAGAGACAGGTTAGAGAGAGAGAGACAGGTTAGAGAGAGAGACAGGTTAGAGAGAGACAGGTTAGAGAGAGACAGGTTAGAGAGAGAGAGACAGGTAGAGAGAGAGACAGGTTAGTGAGAGAGAGACAGGTTAGAGGAAGAGAGAGAGAGGTTAGAGAGAGAGACAGGTTAGAGAGAGAGAGACAGGTTAGAGAGAGAGAGACAGGTTAGAGAGAGAGAGACAGGTTAGAGAGAGACAGGTTAGAGAGAGGAGAGACAGGTTAGAGAGAGAGACAGGTTAGAGAGAGACAGGTTAGAGAGAGACAGGTTAGAGAGAGAGATACAGGTTAGAGAGAGAGATACAGGTTAGAGAGAGAGACAGGTTAGAGAGAGAGACAGGTTAAAGAGAGAGAGACAGGTTAGAGAGAGAGACAGGTTAGAGAGAGAGAGACAGGTTAGAGAGAGAGACAGGTTAGTGAGGAGAGGACAGGTTAGAGGGAGAGAGAGAGAGGTTAGAGAGAGAGAGAGACAGGTTAGAGAGAGAGACAGGTTAGAGAGAGAGAGAGACAGGTTAGAGAGAGAGACAGGTTAGAGAGAGAGAGAGACAGGTTAGAGAGAGAGACAGGTTAGAGAGAGAGACAGGTTAGAGAGAGAGAGAGACAGGTTAGAGAGAGAGACAGGTTAGAGAGAGTGACAGGTTACAGAGAGAGAGACAGGTTAGAGAGAGAGAGAGACAGGTTAGAGAGAGAGACAGGTTAGAGAGAGTGACAGGTTACAGAGAGAGAGACAGGTTAGAGAGAGAGACAGGTTAGAGAGAGAGAGAGACAGGTTAGAGAGAGAGACAGGTTAGAGAGAGAGAGACAGGATAGAGAGAGAGACAGGTTAGAGAGAGAGAGACAGGATAGAGAGAGAGACAGGTAAGAGAGAGCAGGTAAGAGAGAGACAGGTTAGAGAGAGAGAGGAGAGAGACAGGTTAGAGAGAGAGACAGGTTAGAGAGAGACAAGTTAGAGAGAGAGAGAAGGTTAGAGAGAGAGAGACAGGTTAGAGAGAGAGACCGGTTTTAGAGAGAGAGACAGGTTAGAGGGAGAGAGACAGGTTAGAGAGAGAGGTTGGAGAGAGAGAGACAGTTAGAGAGAGAGACAGGTTAGAGAGAGAGACAGGTTAGAGAGAGAGAGACAGGTTAGAGAGAGAGAGACAGGTTAGAGAGAGACAGGTTAGAGAGAGAGAGATAGGTTAGAGAGAGAGAGAGAGACAGGTTAGAGAGAGAGAGACAGGTTAGAGAGAGAGAGACAGGTTAGAGAGAGAGACAGGTTAGAGAGAGAGAGAGACAGGTTAGAGAGAGAGACAGGTTAGAGAGAGAGACAGGTTAGAGAGAGAGACAGGTTAAAGGGAACCAGCTGTGTGAGAGAGTGATGTAATGCCCCCCCCCCCCCCTCCTTCAGGGTGGAGCCTGCGGAGTCAGATGGTTGACACCAGGTCTGAGGAAGTGTAAGTGTGTTTTTAATTCATTCATCAGACTGTGACATCACTCATTCAACCCTGTGATGTCATCACCAAAGAGCTGATTGGTAATAACTGCAGCTTGTTGTGTCTCGTTGTCTCCGTCAGATTCCTGTGAACTCACAGTCGACACAACACGGTGAACAGGAACCTCAAACTGTCTCACAACAACAGGACGGTGACATGGGTGGAGGAGGATCAGCCATATCCTGGTCATCCAGAGAGGTTTGAGACCTGGCCCCAGCTGCTGTGTAGAGATGGTCTGACTGGTCCCTGTTACTGGGAGGTCCAGACCAGAGGACGGGTTTCTTATATCAGTGAGTTACAGAGGAATCAGCAGGACAGGAGACAGTAGAGACTGTGGGGTTTGACGTAATGATCAGTCCTGGAATCTGATCTGCTCTGATTATCGTTACTGTGTCTGTCACAATAACAGAGAAACCTCCGTCTCCGTCCCCCGTGTCTCTGGTAGAGTAGCAGTGTATGTGGACTGTCCTGCTGGCTCTCTGTCCTTCTACACAGTCTCCTCTGACTCACTGATCCACCTCCACACCTTCAACACCTCATCCACTCAGACCCTCTATCCTGGTTTGGGATCTGGTCTCCTGGTTCCTCAGTGTCTCTGAGTCCTGTGTAGGACGGAGAGTCTCCTCCTGTCTCTCACTGCTGATCAGCTGAGTCTGGACAGGATTACACACACACACACAGACACACACACAATCACACACACAGACACACACAGACACACACACACACACACACACACACACACATACACAAAGACACACAAACACACACACACACACACACACACACACAACCACAGACAGAGTACACAACACAAAACTTCAAAATAAAAGCACTTCCTGTGTCGGTTTGCAGGAAAAATAAATTCCTGTTATATATATATATAATATATATATATATATAATATATATATATATATATTATATATATATATATTATATATATAAACACATCAGCTGTAAACCAAGTACTGTAATACTGTAATACTGAGTTTTAATCACTATAATCTTCTTTACACAACCTTAGTTTGAAACTAAACATGAAGTTCTTATTCCAGAGCTTTACTACCATTTTACAACAACGCAGTACTGCAGTACAACGGTGAGGTACTTTTACTATAGTATCTTCATTTTCTCCTACTTGCCTATTGTACGTTTTAATGATCTATTTGTATAGTTTTACTTTGCATATTCACGTACATGTTACTATATATGATGAGTATCATACTGGAACTGTAGAAACGCCGTGGACTTGTCTCATGTTAGTTTGAGTTCTGTATCTTTCACAATAAAAGCATGAAGTTCCTGTGAGAGTTTGTGGTCTTCTGTTTAACTTTTAAAGCCAGTGGAGGGGGGGTCAACGAGGACTTGTTTGCTGATAAGGATTTATTTCTAATTATTTTAGTGTTACTTTAATATCATCCAGACCAAGACTGTATATATGAATATTATAGTAACATTTACAGTCTATGATCTGAAAACTTTCTTAGTCAGCACAACTACATGGAGGGTGCAGGTGCATTATGGTAAACCTGCCAATCAGAAGGTTGGTGCTTCGATGGTGGTGATGGTGGTCCTGTCAAAGTTTCCTTGGGCAAGACACTGAACCCCGAGTTGCCCCCGATGCTGCGCTGTTGGTGTGTGAACGGTTCCTGTACCCCCCCACGTAGTAAGAAGATATCCGAGACTCAAGAGAACTCGAAGCAAAATGTCCCAACTAAACACCAGGGAGACCGGCCAGCCCTTCTACATCCCTGGTCCTACCTGGACCAGGAGGTTGGTAGCCAGGAAGACCGGCCAGCCCTTCTACATCCCTGGTCATACCTGAACCAGGAGGTTGGTAGCCAGGAAGACCGGCCAGCCCTTCTACATCCCTGGTCGTACCTGGACCAGGAGGTTGGTAGCCAGGAAGACCGACCAGCCCTTCTACATCCCTGGTCGTACCTGGACCAGGAGGTTGGTAGTCAGGGAGACCGGCCAGCCCTTCTACATCCCTGGTCGTACCTGGACCAGGAGGTTGGTAGTCAGGGAGACCGGCCAGCCCTTCTACATCTCTGGTCGTACCTGGACCAGGAGGTTGGTAGCCAGGAAGACCGGCCAGCCCTTCTACATCCCTGGTCGTACCTGGACCAGGAGGTTGGTAGCCAGGAAGACCAGCCAGCCCTTCTACATCCCTGGTCATACCTGGACCAGGAGGTTGGTAGCCAGGAAGACCGGCCAGCCCTTCTACATCCCTGGTCGTACCTGGACCAGGGATTTTTTGAGAGGACCACCTCTGCACGGGTTAACTGGGCTAAGAGTAAGGCCTTGCTGGTGGGTCGGTGGAGAGATACAGCGGTGCCCAGTCTGCCAGGGGGTCTTGAGTGGGGTAAAGAAGGGTTAAAAGTTTTGGGGGTGTTTTGGGGTACGGAGGGGGTTTGTGCAGAAGAACTGGGAGGGAGTGAGGGAGAAGGTGTGCGCTCGGTTGTCTAAATGGCGGTGGTTGCTACCTCGGCTGTCCTATAGGGGCAGAGTTTTGGTTGCCAATACCTTGGTCGCCTGAGTTTTTTGGTCCGGCACCGATGCTAAAGGGACAGGTCAGGGCCCGGCTAAGGGTTGAGCACTCTTATTACCAGCTGATGGACAATTTGGTGGGTTTTAGTAGTGTGTGGGCTGTAAAGGGTGTGTTGTGCTCCGTGGGGGAGGGGGGGAGTTGGTG
The DNA here is from genome assembly GCF_008692095.1 of Etheostoma spectabile. Lineage (NCBI taxonomy): Eukaryota > Metazoa > Chordata > Actinopteri > Perciformes > Percidae > Etheostoma > Etheostoma spectabile. Next base: position 30,229 of record NW_022603493.1, read on the forward strand.
CTCAGGTTTTGAATGGAATGTAACAGTCCTTTTTGTATTGTTTGTATTTGTTTAGTTTGTTTTTTTGTCTATGTCTGTGGGTTATTCTGTGATTTGAAAATGGCAAGGCGGCACAGAGACTGCTGCCACGTGCTCTCTCCACCACACAGCGGCCAGGCGGCACAGAGACTGCTGCAACGTGCTCTCTCCACCCCACAGCGGCCAGGCGGCACAGAGACTACTGCAACGTGCTCTTTCCACCCCACAGCGGCCAGGCGGCACAGAGACTACTGCAACACTTCGTGGCCAAGAAAGAGAAGTGGAGTCGTCTTTGTGTTGCTGTCAACACAGAACCGGTCATAAGGTTCCAGCTAAAAACAAAGATGGCCACGGTAACGTCTGACTACTGTGTACAGATAGAAGTTGGATGTGTAATAAAGTGTGTACATATACACATAGTACATAAAGATACATGGAAACACATCTATGAAGGTTATTAAACAGTAAGGAAAGTACTGCAAATGATCCAGTAGATGGAGCCAATGTTACACACACACATAGATGTATATATAGATGAGTATGTGGGCGCCCGTATGAATCCAGTTTGATTAAAACTTTTATTTAGCTGGTAACCGTTGTTGTATAAGCGTTTTTTTATACTATATTATGTATATATACTAATACATTTTATTATGAAAGGCACCGCCAAGGCCTTCCACAGCGGTACCTCCACTACACTCGTTCATTCCTTCCATCATGAGCCACGTGTCCCTCGCTCGGCAGGAGACACAGTGGTGGGATGTAACTAAGTACATTTACTCAAGTACTGTACTTAAGTACAAAGAGCAGGTGCTTGTACTGTACTTGAGTCTTTTCTTTTCATGCCACAACTACTTTCATCTGACAGCTTTAGTTACTAGTTCCGTAAGTTACTAGTTACTTTAGTTACTAGTTACTAAAGTTACTCTGCTACTTTCATCTGACAGCTTTAGTTACTAGTTCCGTTAGATACTAGTTCCTTTAGTTACTAGTTACTTTAGTTACTAGTGTGACGGCCCTTCCCTATATGCCGGCCTGTTATGTCTGCTCTTTTTTTTGTTGCAGGTGCTGAGAGTGGGCGGGTCGTCTTGCCTGGCCGGGTGGGCGTGGCCTACAGAAGGCATAAGGGCCTGCCCTGCTGGGAGTCTCACTCTCTCACCTGGTCCTTCAGGAGCAACCACCATTTTGTTCTTTGTTTGGTTTTGGGTTCAGTTAGGTTATTGTTGTATTTAGTTGAATAAATCTCATTTTGGTTGCATTATCTGTGTGAAACCTCCCTTTTTGTTGCTGGCTTTGAGCCAGGCTGTAACAAATGGGGGCTCGTCTGGGATCTTACTTAAAACTGGAGATCTGATTTGGTAAGGGTAAATACACTTTTTTCAGGGAGTGTTTCACACTGTTTTGACCGGCTCTGGTGTCTTTACCTTACAGGTATCGGGGTTGAGGGCTGGTGAGTTGTTTGGAGCCTTTATTCCTGGTAGGCATAAGCAATGTGTGACACTCGTTGTCCCCATTGACCTTTTTTTGTTTTAGTTTGTTATTTTTGTGCAGCGGGTGGTTAGAGCGGTTCTAGGAGCTGCTCGGGTGCACTCCATGACTGTCTAGGTGATTTTCAGCATGCTGAAAGTTAACCGGGTTACTGGGCTTGTGCTTAATTTATCCCGCCGCTAGCCTGCATGAAGACTAGGGTTGAGTGAGAGAGGTAGTAGTTGGGTGGTTAGCCAGAGGAATAAGGTTCCATACTTGCGGCTTGTCGCCCCTGTTGGTGTTCTTTTCTACCTGTATTTGTTGCTTAGACATTCTGCCTGGAGGAATGGCTTCAATTGAGGAGTTTATTAAGTGTCCAGGTGTGGAACTGCTCGATTCTTATAAGAGAGACCAGCTCTTTAGAGTGGCTGACTATTATGGCGTGGATTTGTCTAAAAAGCTAAAGAAAGAGGAGCTGTTGGGTGCTTTAAAGGCCACGTTAGTGGAGCAGGATGTTTTGCCTGTCCTTGGTGAGACTGCTAGGGTGCCTGTAGTAGTGACTAGTTTGTCTGATGTAGATGGCGAGGTTAAAGTGTCTAACGTGGCGCCTGTTTTGGCGGGTTTTGGGGCTGGATTGTCGTTTGTGGAGCAGAAAGAGTTACTCTTGTTACAGTTGCAATTGGAGAAATCACGTCAAGATGTTCATCTTCGGGAGGCCGAACTGGCACATGATCAAGCGAGACAACAGGCAGAGTTGGAGCGCTATCGTTTGGACCTTATAAGTACAGGAAAGCTTCAGTCTGGCCCACTGAAGGTTGATGGGTCATTAGGGCTTATTCCTCCGACTCAGTCATTCGACGTTTCCGTCAATTTGCGGTTGGTTCCAAAATTTAATGAAAAGGACCCTGACATTTTCTTTGTTTTGTTTGAACGTTTAGCAAATGCGCGGGGTTGGTCTGACACTGATAGCACTCTTCTGCTTCAGTGTGTGCTCACTGGTAGGGCCCAGGAGGCATTTTCAGCTATGAGTGTTGCTGATAGTGGCGTTTACCGCTTGGTTAAAGCTGCAGTACTTGGGGCATATGAATTGGTGCCGGAAGCATATCGTCAGCGGTTCAGATCACACAAAAAAGAGACGCTGTCTCACACTGAATTTGTTCGTGATTTAATCACTCATTTTAGTCGGTGGTGTGCTGCTTCTCAGGTACAAACCTTGGAGGATTTGCAGGAGCTGATTTTGCTCGAACAGTTTAAAAATACTCTGTCGGATCGTGTTGTTACGTACATAAATGAACAGAAAGTAAGTAGGGTTACAGATGCTGCTAAATTGGCGGATGAGTTTGTTTTGACCCATAGGGTTTTTTTTGGGGAGTCCCGTGGTCGTGGAGATGCGGCTCACTCTGTCAGGCAGTCGGAAGGGATTGAGCGGGCTGAGGTAGACAGGGGTTTCCAGGGGAAGCTGGACCCGCATCGTGTCTGTAACTATTGTATGGGGAAGGGTCACTGGAAAAGTGAGTGCCCAGTATTGAGGAAAAAGCTTAAGCCTGTGTATTCGCCAACAAAGTCGTCTGCGGCTGCTGCGTCTTTGCGTGAGGAGTGGAGTCGTGTCCTTGCGGCGGTGTGGGAACATACAAAACCTTCATTGTCTGTGTCGGGGACGGAGATTCCTGTGGTGGAGCACCGTCGGGATGTTTCCTCAGTTGAGGAGGTAATTGATCCTGGTTATGCTGCGTTTGTAACCGAGGGTTATGTTTCGCTGGTCGGGAGTAGCAGGAAAGTTCCTGTTAGGATTTTAAGGGATTCGGGGGCACTTGACTCGTTTATTGTGGACTCTGTGCTATCTTTCTCCTCTGAGACAGCGACTGGTTCCAGTATTGCTGTCCGGGGTATGGGTCTGACGGTTTTTTCTGCCCCACAGCATAGGTTGACGCTCTTCTCGGATTTGGTGCATGGTGAGGTGACCATGGGGGTGCGGCCTGCCTTGCCTGTGGGGGGAGTACATGTCATTCTGGGGAATGACTTGGCTGGAAATCGTATGTGGCCTGTTTCATCTGTTTCGGGAAATGTTCAAATTCGCCAGGTAGACGGTTCTGAGTCGCTCATAGACGTTTCGGGGGTTCTTTCCGATTGTGCAGTGACCCGTGCTATGAGCCGGGCCAGTGATGGTTTTGGTCTTGTTAGGCCGCGTGGGACAGGTGACCCGGTATTCCCTGTGCCGGCTTATCCTTTGCCGATGTCTTGCAGTAGTTTGGTGAAAGAGCAAAGAGATGACCCATCCCTTCGGCCTCTTTACAGCCAGGTTCTGCCTGAGGATGAGGTGGAGAGTGCAGCCTGTGGTTATTTTCTCCGTGAGGGCCTGTTAGTGAGAAAGTGGGTACCCCGGGGGGACTGTTTTGTGGGGGAAGAAGTTGTGCAGATTGTTCTGCCCTCTGTGTTAAGACCTGCTGTACTTCGGATGGCTCATGATGGCGTGGCGGGTCATTTAGGGGTACGGAAAACCTATGATAGGGTTTTACGTCATTTTTACTGGCCTCTGTTGAAGAGAGACATTTCTGTTTTTGTTAAAACTTGCCACACTTGTCAGTTAACAGGTAAACCAAATCAGGTGATTAAGCCTGCACCCCTGTACCCTATTCCAGTTGCTGAACAACCGTTTGAGCATCTGATCATCGATTGTGTTGGTCCTTTGCCACGCTCGAAAGCAGGTAATACCTTTTTGCTTACTGTAATGTGTCAGGCTACACGTTATCCTGCTGCGTATCCCCTCAGAAACATCACCGCTAAATCAGTTGTGAGAGCTCTTACACAGTTCCTGTCTATTTTTGGTATTCCTAGGGTTATCCAGTCTGATCAGGGTTCTAACTTCTGCTCCAAGCTGTTTGCAGAGGTGTTAAGGCAATTGAATGTTAAACGTTCACAGTCTAGTGCTTACCATGCTCAGAGCCAAGGAGCTTTGGAAAGGTTTCATCAGACCTTGAAGTCTCTTCTGCGTGCTTATTGCACTGAGTTGGAACGTGATTGGGAGGAGGGTTACCATGGCTAATGTTAGCTGCAAGGGAGGTGTCCCAAGAGAGTTTGGGCTTTAGTCCTAATGATCTGGTTTTTGGTCATAAAGTAAGAGGCCCTTTAGCCTCATTACATGATGACTGGAAAGCTGGAGAGGCTCCGAGCAATTTGATAGATTATGTGAATGGGTTCAGACAGCGGTTGTACCGTGCAAACGAACTGGCAAGAGTTAATTTGCAGGGAGCTCAAAATAAAATGAAGACGTTGTACGATCGGCGGGGGGAACGCCGTGAGTTTAGTCCGGGTGATCAGGTTCTGGCACTTGTGCCGTTGGTTGGCTCACCTTTTCAGGCAAAGTTTTGTGGTCCTTATACAGTGACCCGAAAAGTGTCAGACCTGAATTATTTCATTGCGACTCCGGATCGGAGGAAGTCGGAACAGTTGTGCCACATTAATTTGTTGAAACCCTATTATGCTCGTTCTGCTGTGTCGGGTCCCGGGTCGGTGGTTTCTTCTGGTGCGGCAGCGGGTACGCTAGATAATCCATCTCCATCTGGTGATCTGATGGCGGAACATGAGGATGTGTTGGTTTCACCCGATGATGGCGTGTTGATGGGGCGTCTTAAGAACTCTGAGACACTGGATAAACTGGAGGGAGTGTTAAAACATTTACCTGAACCAAGGCGTTCACAGTTGGTGACCCTGATAACAGGGTATCCGTGTTTGTTCGCTGATGTTCCGTCGCGTACTCACCTGATTCAACATGACATTGACGTGGGAGATGCTAAACCCGTTAGACAACGTTTTTATCGCATGTCTTTGGAAAAGCGCGGGCAGTTGGAGGCGGAGGTCGGTTATATGTTGGAGAATAACATTGCTGAGCCGTGTGCCTCTAGTTGGTCCTCTCCATGTTTGCTTGTAAAGAAGCCTGATGGTACGTTCAGACCGTGTACTGATCTTCGCAAAGTGAACCTACTGACGAAGCCTGATTCGTTTCCACTTCCGCGTATGGAGGACTGTGTAGACCAAGTTGGTTCTGCTAAGTTTGTCAGTAAGTTTGACTTGCTTAAAGGTTATTGGCAGGTTCCTTTAAGTCCTAGGGCTAGGGAAATTGCGTCCTTCATTACTCCCAGTGGTTTGTATTCATATTCAGTGATGCCATTTGGGTTACGCAACGCCCCAGCCACTTTCCAACGCCTAATGAATACGGTTGTGTCCGGACTGGTGGGTTGTGCTGTTTATTTGGATGATGTTGTCATATACAGTGACTCTTGGGAGGATCATCTTCAGCGTATCCAGGCCCTGTTTGACCGGTTGGCCTGGGCTGGGTTGACCGTCAATTTGGCAAAATGTGAGTTTGCTAAGGCAACAGTCACCTTCCTGGGTAAGGTGGTTGGTCAGGGGCGGGTTTGTCCAGTGAGGGCAAAGGTGTTGGCTATTGACCAGTTTCCTGTTCCGACTACCAAGAAAGAGCTCTCTCGTTTCTTGGGTATGGTGGGTTACTATCGTGGGTTTTGTAACCACTTTTCCACTGTGGCTGCTCCCCTCACTTCTATGCTAAGCCAAAAGGTTAAGTTTGAATGGTCGCTTAAATGTCAGGACGCTTTTGAGTCGGTGAAGTCTTTGTTGTGTTCTGCCCCTGTTCTAGCAGCCCCCCAGATGGACCGGCCTTTTTCGCTGTATGTGGATGCTAGTAAGGTGGGGGCTGGTGCTGTACTCATGCAGACAAATGGAAACGGTGTTGACTGTCCGGTGAGTTTCTTTTCGAAAAAGTTTAACTCACATCAGCTTAATTATTCCATCATTGAAAAGGAGGCTCTGGCACTCATTTGGGCTTTGCAGCACTTTGAGGTTTATGTGGGGGGAGGGGGGAGTCCGGTAGTGGTTTACACTGATCATAATCCTCTGACTTTTCTCCATTCACTCCAGAATCCGAATCAGCGACTTATGCGTTGGTGTCTTTTCCTCCAACCTTTTCCTTTAGACATTCGACATGTCAAAGGAGCTGACAATACCGTGGCGGATGCCATGTCCAGAGCTGTGGCGGTTTAAGTGTTTGTGGCAGTTGGGATGTGGTTGGGAGTGTGAGGACTCCCGTCTTGAGGGAGGGGGTGTGACGGCCCTTCCCTATATGCCGGCCTGTTATGTCTGCTCTTTTTTTTGTTGCAGGTGCTGAGAGTGGGCGGGTCGTCTTGCCTGGCCGGGTGGGCGTGGCCTACAGAAGGCATAAGGGCCTGCCCTGCTGGGAGTCTCACTCTCTCACCTGGTCCTTCAGGAGCAACCACCATTTTGTTCTTTGTTTGGTTTTGGGTTCAGTTAGGTTATTGTTGTATTTAGTTGAATAAATCTCATTTTGGTTGCATTATCTGTGTGAAACCTCCCTTTTTGTTGCTGGCTTTGAGCCAGGCTGTAACACTAGTTATTAAAGTTACTCTGCTAAATTCATCTGACAGCTTTAGTTCCTAGTTCTGTTAGTTACTAGTTCCTTTAGTTACTAGTTACTTTAGTTACTCCACTACATTCATCTCACAGCTTTAGTTACTAGTGCCGTTAGTTACTAGTTCCTTTAGTTACTAGTTAATTTAGTTACTAGTTACTTTAGTTACTCCGCTACATTCATCTGACAGCTTTAGTTACTAGTGCTGTTAGTAACTAGTTCCTTTAGTTACTAGTTACTTTAGTTACGAGTTACTTTAGTTACTCCACTACATTCAACTGACAGCTTTAATTACTAGTTCCGTTAGATACTAGTTCCTTTAGTTACTAATTACTAAAGTTACTCTGCTACATTCAACCGACAGCTTTAGTTACTAGTTCCATTAGATACTAGTTACTTTAGTTACTAGTTACTAAAGTTAGTTACTAAAGTTACTCTGCTACATTCATCTGACAGCTTTAGTTACTAGTCCTTTATTTACTAGTTACTTTAGTTACTAATTACTAAAGTTACTCTGCTACATTCATCTGACAGCTTTAGTTCCTAGTTCTGTTAGTTACTAGTTCCTTTAGTTACTAGTTACTTTAGTTACTCCGCTACATTCATCTGACAGCTTAAGTTACTAGTGCCGTTAGTTACTAGTTCCTTTATTTACTAGTTACTTTAGTTACTAGTTACTAAAGTTACTCCACTACATTCATCTGACAGCTTTAGTTCCTAATTCTGTTAGTTACTAGTTCCTTTAGTTCCTAGTTCCTTCAGTTACTAGTTCCTTTAGTTACCAGTTACTTTAGTTACTCCACTACATTCATCTGACAGCTTTAGTTACTAGTTCCGTCAGTTACTAGTTACTTAAGTTACTCCAATACATTCACCTGACAGATACTAGTTACTTTAGTTACTAGTTACTTTAGTTACTAGTTTCTAAAGTTACTCTGCTACATTCATCTGACAGCTTTAGTTCCTAGTTCCTTTAGTTACTAGTTCCTTTAGTTACTAGTTACTTTAGTTACTAGTTCCTTTAGTTACTCCGCTACATTTATCTGACAGCTTTAGTTACTAGTTACTAGTTACTAAAGTTACTCCGCTACATTCATCTGACAGCTTTAGTTCCTAGTTCCTTTAGTTACTAGTTACTTTAGTTACTAGTTACTTTAGTTACTAGTTACGTTAGTTACTAGTTCCTTTTGTTACTCCGCTATATTCATCTAACACCTTTAGTTACTAGTTACTTTAGTTACTAGTTACTTTAGTTACTAGTTCCTTTTGTTACTCCGCTATATTCATCTGACAGCTTTAGTTACTAGTTCTGTTAGTTACTAGTTCCTTTAGTTACTAATTCCTTTAGTTACCAGTTACTTTAGTTACTTTGCTACATTTATCTGACAGCTTTAGTTGCTAGTTCCGTTAGTTACTAGTTACTTAAGTTACTCCAATACATTCACCTGACAGATACTGGTTACTTTAGTTACTAGTTACTTTAGTTACTAGTTTCTAAAGTTACTCTGCTAAATTCATCTGATAGCTTTAGTTACTAGTTCCGTTAGATACTAGTTACTTTAGTTACTAGTTACTTTAGTTACTAATTACTAAAGTTACTCTGCTAGATTCATCTGACAGCTTTAGTTCCTAGTTCCTTTAGTTACTAGTTACTTTAGTTACTCCGCTACATTCATATGACAGCTTTAGTTCCTAGTTCCTTTAGTTCCTAGTTCCTTCAGTTACTAATTCCTTTAGTTACTAGTTACTTTAGTTACTCCGTTACGTTCATCTGACAGCTTTAGTTACTAGTTTTCTTAGTTACTTTAGTTCCTAGTTCCTTTAGTTACTTGTTCCTTTAGTTACTTGTTCCTTTAGTTACTTGTTCCTTTAGTTACTTGTTCCTTTAGTTACTAGTTACTCTAGTTAATCCACTACATTCATCTGACAGCTTTAGTTACTATAGTTACCTTAGGTACCAGTTACTTTGGTTTCTCCACTACATTAATCTGACAGCTTTAGTTACTAGTTCATTTAGTTACTAGTTCCTTTAGTTACTAGTTACTTTAAATACTGGTTACACACATGTATAACTTGCCCCATTGAAGCCTGCTTGGGGCTAACGTTAGCAGGAGGATAGCTCGGTGTAGGAAGCACCGATTGGTTTCATTTATCTCTCTACTGACAGACCTCCACCTTTAAAAGTAGCAGATTAACATGTTGAAATGGACCGGACTGCTCCTTTAAGGTGGGGTAGCTGCCCTTTTAGACAATTAACATTCAGGGGACTCAATTCACGCCACTACATTTAAAGGATGGGCCAACTAAACATTACGGATAAAAACCTTACACAGTGTCCAAGTCAGTTGAACTTGGCTTTCTTTTTAACATTGGAATGGCATCAATGAGAGTAATTTGTGTTTTCTGTTATTGCCCTCAGATACAATGCATCTGTGTCTTTTAGCATCCCTAAAAAACACTATAGATAACACAATTGTAACGAACCTAATTGTTGTGTCGCAGCCGTCCACGCGGTGAGAACTCACCCCGGGTCAGATGGAGGTGGCTGCACGGCTTCGCTCTCTCTTGGACTCGGACGTCGTCCCGTCTCAGATCTCAGGTAGAACCCGCATCACAGCTGCTTCTCATAATCCTAAATCCCAGTCCAACAAACCAGCAAATCCACAAAAACGCGCAAACAACTTTTAAAACACGCAACGCATCTCCTGTTCTTGCTGTAGAGAGTCATAGATCGTGCGGTCGGGGTCAGGATGCCTACACCCTGACATACATTATCTCGGGACACCTTACAGATGGAGCAGGCCTAGGTCACACTCTGTCCTTTACAGAGACACAACAACATGCTTATATGGGACATTAATGCACACACCACTTCAGCTCTATAGAAACACTGTTGAGCCTTCGACTGCAAAGTAATGTGAAAATCTTTATCAAATCCACGGGCGTAGCCAAAATAGAAGCTTTCACTATTTTCGGATATTTTTTTGCGGCAAAACACTCAATTCACTCTTTGAGAAAATAATCCGCAAAATCGACAACAATGAGAAGATTCTGCAATTCTGCCATTGGTATTTTTCTTACAAGACTTTATGATTAGCATTTTTATTTCATGGTGAACCAAGTAATGACAACAACACTGTCTGCGCATCCACATGATACAAGCCTTCTGTGATCGCGTGCACCCTTCCTCCCTCCGCGCAGTTGCTAGCAGCCAAGGAGGACATAGAGGACAAAAAAAAGCAAGATGGACTCTTCAGAGGAGGTCCTCGTCTTCACTAGAGAGACATCCAGAGAGAGTTGTGTGTTGTCCTCCCGAGTCAAAACGGACAAAGATTTGACATTTTTGTCACTTTTTTAGACATGTACCTAATGTTTGAGTTAAAAAAGCAGAAATTATGAATTATTTTGACAAATAGTTAAGATCAGAGAAATTAAAGTAATTCATTTTATTTGCAAATAGTGTTGTAAGGAATCCATTTTTTGGGTAATTTGGTAAAAAAAAAAACATATTTCCAGCATAGACATTTTTTAAAGGGTCAAATTTGAAAAATGGACAAAAATTTGACATTTTTTAAAGGGTCAAATTTGAAAAATTGACAAAAATTTGACATTTTTTAAAGGGTCAAATTTGAAAAATGGAAAAAAATTGACATTTTTTAAAAGGGTCAAACTTGAAAAAAATTACAAAAATTTGACATTTCTGTCCCTTTTTTAGACATAAACCTAATATTTGAGTTAAAAAAGCAGAAATTATGAATGACATTTTTTAAAGGGTCAAATTTAAAAAGTTGACAAAAATGTGACATTTTTTAAAGGGTCAAATTTGAAAAGTGACAATAATTTGACATTTTTGTCACTTTTTTAGACATTTACCTAATGGTTGAGTTAAAAAAGCAGAAATTATGAATTATTTTGACTAATAGTCAAGATCAGAGGAATGAAAGTGATTAATTTTATCTGCAAAGAGCGTTGTAAGTAATCCATTTTTTGGTAATTTGGTTGAAAAAAAAAAAACATATTTCCAACATAGACATTTTTAAAGGGTCAAATTTGAAAAAGTGACAAATATTTGACATTTTTTAAAGGGTCAAATTTGAAAAATTGACAAAAAATCGACATTTTTTAAAGGGTCAAATTTGAAAAATTGACAAAAATTTGACATTTTTTAAAGGGTCAAATTTGAAAATTGACAATAATTTGACATTTTTGTCACTTTTTTAGTCATATACCTAATGTTTGAGTTAAAAAAGCAGAAATTATGAATTCTTTTGACTAAATAGTCAAGATCAGAGAAATGAAAGTGATTAATTGTATCAATTTTTGGGTAATTTGGTTAAAAGGAAATCCATATTTTCAGATTTAGACATAGATATACATTTTAAAAAGAGGTCTAATTTGACCTGAATTAGCTTTGTAGCAACTGCAATAATGGCTCGACTGTAACAGACGAAGCTCTAACGATCCATTTCAACAGTGTCCGAAACCAAGACTCTGTGCCACCCGTCCTCCGTGGACTCCCTGTCCACCAGCAGAGTGACGGAGGACCACGTGTCCATGGGGGGCTGGGCCGCGCTCAAAGCCCTGGAGGTGGTGGACCACGTGGAGCAAGGTGACGGACACAGGTCCACAGCATGCGCCTGTCCCAGGAACTGAACCCGGGTCTCGTTGTGTTGCAGTGCTGGCCATAGACCTGCCGGCTGCCTGCCAGGCTCTGGAGTTCCTGGGTTCCCTGAAGACCAGCGCCCCTCTGGAGAAGGACCACGAGCTGCTGCGCTCCGTGGTCAGGTACAGAAAACATTCACATAAGACATGACATCAAAAGAGAAGATGCAGATCACACATTGATGGAAAAAATCGATGTTTCCCAAACTTAGGGTCGGGACCCAAAATGGGTCACAGACCCGTTTTGTCGCCAATTGGCAGAGTAACATGCATATTGATCTCTGGCTTTTCGACTCTAGCATACCTGAAAAACAAATACAGAAACAGACTAAATGCTCAGAATGACCTCAGCATGACCTCAGAATGACCTCAGCATGACCTCAGCATGACCTCGGATTGACCTCAGAATGACCTCAACATGACCTCAGCATGACCTCAGAATTACCTCAGCATGACCTCAGCATGACCTCAGAATTACCTCAGAATAACCTCAGCATGACCTCAGCATGACCTCAGAATGACCTCAGAATGACCTCAGCATGACCTCAGCATGACCTCAGAATGACCTCAGCATGACCTCAGCATGACCTCAGCATGACCTCAGAATGACCTCAGCATGACCTCAGAATGACCTCAGCATGACCTCAGAATGACCTCAGAATGACCTCAGAATGACCTCAGCATGACCTCAGAATGACCTCAGAATGACCTCAGCATGACCTCAGAATGACCTCGGATTGACCTCAGAATGACCTCAGCATGACCTCAGCATGACCTCAGAATGACCTCAGAATGGGGCACTTTCAAAAACCGATCCTGGACTAGATCAGCTGGTTGATATCTCTAACCAGACACACACATCTCATTAAATTCAAGTCAGCATTATTTAAATTTAAATTATTTTTAAAATGTTGGTGTTGGTCCTGAGGGACGATGGGAGGGGACAGACACACAAGAAGGACAATAGAGACCTTTTCTGTTTTTGTTTACTTTTATAATGGAATAAATATTCTTCATACACATTTAAATTCATGGTTTGTTCCGTCTTTTGTCCACAGTTTAAAAATGTAGAGGCTACAATGAGTCACTGTGTACTTTTGTAAATTTGGGTCCCTGGGAGACACCAAATTTCTCTTTTGGGTCTTGAGCTGAAAAAGGTTTGGGAACAAGTGGAATAAATCAGACGTGTTATTGTTCTTAGCACAAGTTGGCTGAGAAAAAACGCAGGTTTCTGTGTTTTTAGATTATTGTTTGGGGCTTTTTCCCTTTATTATTTAGTAGTATTTCGTGGCCACAAGTTAGTATATTCTGGCCACAATTTATTTGTTATTTTAGAGAAGAAGCCTCAGATCCGATACCACCTAATTTAGCCCTGACGACTTTAAAGTTAGTTTGTGTTTTTGTTTTTAAAGTTATGACTTAGTGTCAAACTGGAAGATCAAATAAATGTTTCAGTTTGTTCATGTTTCAAATAAGTTTCTTAAATTTTTTTGGGGATTATCAGAAATGTCCGTTAACTTTCCGGAAAAGTCGGTCATTTTCTATTTTATGCAAGGACATTTTTTTACAGTGTACAGTTAGAATACAGAATAATTCTCTCTTTCTTGCTCAGCATATATGCATATATATCATGGTAGCAATGCGCCAAGGTACAAATGTACCTGGCTGTTAAAGGGAATGGGAGATGACACTCTGATTGGCTGATTGCAAGTTACGCCCAAAACGCAACTCTGATTACCAAGTCCCAGGGCCCAAAACGCACCTCTGATTACTAAGTCCCAGGGCCCAGCAACGCACCTCTGATTACTAAGTCCCAGGGCCCAAACGCACCTCTGATTACTAAGTCCCAGGGCCCAAAACACACCTCTGATTACTAAGTCCCAGGGCCCAAATGCACCTATGATTACTAAGTCCCAGGGCCCAGCAACGCACCTCTGATGACTAAGTCCCAGGGCCCAAACGCACCTATGATTACTAAGTCCCAGGGCCCAGCAACGCACCTCTGATGACTAAGTCCCAGGGCCCAAACGCACCTATGATTACTAAGTCCCAGGGCCCAAACGCACCTCTGATTACTAAGTCCCAGGGCCCAAAACGCACCTCTGATTACTAAGTCCCAGGCACCAAACGCACCTCTGATTACTAAGTCCCAGGGCCCAGCAACGCACCTCTGATTACTAAGTCCCAGGGCCCAAAACGCACCTCTGATTACTAAGTCCCAGGGCCCAAAACGCACCTCTGATTACTAAGTCCCAGGGCCCAAAACGCACCTCTGATTACTAAGTCCCAGGGCCCAAACGCAGCTCTGATTACTAAGTCCCAGGGCCCAGCAACGCACCTCTGATTACTGAGTCCCAGGGCCCAAACGCACCTCTGATTACTAAGTCCCAGGGCCCAAAACGCACCTCTGATTACTAAGTCCCAGGGCCCAGCAACGCACCTCTGATTACTAAGTCCCAGGGCCCAAACGCACCTATGATTACTAAGTCCCAGGGCCCAGCAACGCACCTCTGATTACTTAGTACCAGGGCCCAAAACACACCTCTGATTACTAAGTCCCAGGGCCCAGCAACGCACCTCTGATGACTAAGTCCCAGGGCCCAAACGCACCTATGATTACTAAGTCCCAGGGCCCAAACGCACCTCTGATTACTAAGTCCCAGGGCCCAGCAACGCACCTCTGATTACTAAGTCCCAGGCACCAAACGCACCTCTGATTACTAAGTCCCAGGGCCCAGCAACGCACCTCTGATTACTAAGTCCCAGGGCCCAGCAACGCACCTCTGATTACTAAGTCCCAGGGCCCAAACGTACCTCTTATTACTAAGTCCCAGGGCCCAAACGCACCTATGATTACTAAGTCCCAGGGCCCAAAACGCACCTCTGATTACTAAGTCCCAGGGCCCAGCAACGCACCTCTGATTACTAAGTCCCAGGGCCCAAACGCACCTATGATTACTAAGTCCCAGGGCCCAAAACGCACCTATGATTACTAAGTCCCAGGGCCCAAAACGCACCTCTGATTACTAAGTCCCAGGGCCCAGCAACGCAACTCTGTTAATAAGTCCCAGGGCCCAAAATGCACCTCTGATTACTTAGTCCTAGGGCCCAGCAACGCACCTCTGATTACTAAGTCCCAGGGACCAGCAACGCACCTCTGATTACAATGTCCCAGGGCCCAAAACACACCTCTGATTACTAAGTCCCAGGGCCCAAAACACACCTCTGATTACTAAGTCCCAGGGCCCAAAACGCACCTCTGATTACTTAGTCCCAGGGCCCAGCAACGCACCTCTGATTACTAAGTCCCAGGGCCCAAAACGCACCTCTGATTACTAAGTCCCAGGGCCCAAACGCACCTCTGATTACTAAGTCCCAGGGCCCAGCAACGCACCTCTGATTATTGAAGACACTAAGTCCCAGGGCCTCTGAAAACAGCCACATTGGTCGCTGAGCAGTTTGGACTTTTCCTTCCTAGAAGCAGGAAACTCAGAAACTCATTATGATAAATCATGTTGTGTGGCCGGAGTTGTATGAGGACGTCATTAATCAGCGTTGTCTCTCCAGTCCTTGGGACAAAGACCGCGTCATGAGTCCCGACATCGAAGCTGCTCACGCGCTCTTCAGACAGCGAAAGGCAAGTCCGCCCCAGAACTATCTTACCTATCATTTTACTGGAGTGGTGTGATGACCCTGCAATGTTTAACAATTATAGACCAGTTTATAAAGAAGATGACCCTGCAATGTTTAACAATTATAGACCAGTTTATAAAGAAGATGACCCTGCAATGTTTAACAATTATAGACCAGTTTCTGTGTTACCAGCCCTGTCCAAGGTTCTTGAAAAACTTGATTACACAAGATTAATCCAACATCTGGACAAAAATAATATGTTATATGCTCACCAGTATGGTTTTAGGAAACAACACTCTACTTACATGGCACTTGTCCATTTTTTGACTGAAATATATAAAGCAAAAGATAGAAAAGTAAATACTGGAGGTATTTTTCGGGATCTTTCAAAAGCATTTGATACCGTTAATCACTTCATTCTATTAAAAAAACTCTCTCATTATGGTTTACGTAACAAGTCACTACTCTGGTTCACCAGTTATCTTTCAGACCGGTTTAAAACTGTCAGCTATAATGGGACAGATCACCCCCCCCCACTTTCGGTGTGGCGTACCACAGGGTTCCATCTTGGGTCCCTTGTTATTTATATTATATGTTAATGACCTTCCTAATGTCTCAGATAAACTTTCTAACATTTTATTTGCAGATGATACAAGTGTGTTTTACTCCCATAAAAACCCTGAAATTGTAATAAAAGTAGTTAATGAAGAACTTGACCAGTTATCTACTTGGTTAAAGTCCAACAAACTGTCGCTCAACATAAAAAAACATACAAGTTATATATTTTTTGGTATTAAGTCTGATACATTTAAATCTTCAATGAAAATTCAACCTGATGATATCTCCATTAATAATGTTAAACTGCTCGTTTCTTCGGCGTTATAATAGATGACTCTTTATCCTGGAAACCTCACATTAGAGCCACAAGTACAAAATTAGCCAAAGTGGTCGGAAAAACTCAGCACCTGATGACCAAAGAAGTTGCGATCATGTTGTATTATTCAATGTTGTATCCATATATAAATTACTGCAATGCTGCTTGGGCTAGCCCCCCCCCCTCAACTAAACTGGAATCTATTTTTCGACGTCAGAAGCTTTAAGAATAATATTTAGAGTTAATCGTAGACGACCCATTACAGGGTTATGATATGTACCGAAGGGACCAAACTGATGCAAAAGGGGGTGGAGTTATGACATATGTAAGAAACACCATCCGTTGCAATGAGATTCAATTGCAAAATCCATGTGATTTAGAATGTGTAGACTTGAATATGATTCTTTCACCACAGATGTCCTACACCCTTGTAGTCATTTACCGACCACCTTCCTCAAACATTAGCTTCTATAAAAAACTCAAGACGGTTTTATGTCAACTTGATTTTAAGAAAGAAATAATCATAATGGGTGACTTCAACTTAAACGGGGAAGACAAGTCCTCAAGAATGAAGCTCAAGCAAATTACTGATGGTTTTAATCTGGTTCAGTTGGTTAAAGGTCCAACACGCATAACAAATGGCACCAGTACCCAAATCGACCTCATATTTAGTAACAGACCAGAAAGGATCACAAAATCATTCAATCGGATCATAATATGGTGCTTGTATCAAGCAAACTCACTTGCAGGCGGTTTACAAACACTGGCGATAAGGAATTTTTAGGTATCCCGAAAAACAAACAAGAGGACTTCAAAGCAGCCGTGAAAAACATAAACTGGGAGGAGCTACTTCCTGAAAATGATTTAGAAATGACCAGTCAAATCTTTACTGAAAAATTGCAATCTACAGTTAATGAATTTTCTATTAGAATTAAATATAAAAACAAGAAACAGGGTCTTCTCTGGGTGAATGAGAAAGTCCTAAAATTAATGAAGGAGCGGGACAATGCTTTAATAATAGCCATAAAGTCAAAGATGTCCCACAATAGGCATAACTTCGTTAGGCTAAGAAACACAGTAACTAGTGAACTGAGAAAAGCAAAGGCAGACTTTTTCATCATAATTATTGAAAATTCAAATGGTAACTCAAAAGCCACATGGAGTCAGATTCAAAAATTATCCGGTCAAAACATTAGTAGAACTAAGCCAATTGTACTAAAAGCAAATGACACAATCTTGAAGTGTCCGACCAATGTGGCACAGGCCTTTAATCAAGACTTTGTTGAGTCAGTAGACACTATCGCCCAAAGTTTTGCAATACAACAAAACAATCCATGTACAGCTAATACTACAGAGACAGCACTAACACTGAGACCAGTATCAGAAGACGAGGTTATAAAAACAGTTACATCTCTCTAAACCATCAAGGGCTAAGGATATCTATGGTATGGATACACTTATTCTGAAAGGGATCAGCTCTTCAATAGTTACCCCACTAACACACATAATCAATACTTCACTGGCCCAAGGATGGTTTCCAGATTCATTGAAGCCTGCTGTTGTGGCCCCTGTATTCAAAGGTGGTAACCCGCTACTGACCTCCAACTATAGGCCCATCAGTGTTGTACCTGTAGTATCCAAGGTATCTGAAAAACTGATTAACAAACAAATCATCGACCATCTCAACAACAGCTCCTTTCCACTGCACCCAATGCAATTTGGATTCAGCGCCAACTTGACTGAAACGGCTCCATGTTACTTCATAGAAAAAGTTCCGGCATCACTGATGAAGGCGGGGTTGTTGGGGCTGTGTTCCTTGACTTAAAGAAAGCATTTGACACAGTTAATCATAACATCCTATTGTATAAATTACTGAATTTCAATTTCTCTTCAAGCTTGGTCAATCTTATCAAATCTTATCTCTCACCCCGCTCTCAACATGTCAAAATTGGTACCCATAAATCTAACTTACTTGGTCTTTCCACCGGGGTCCCGCAGGGATCCATACTTGGCCCAACCCTTTTTAGCATATATATTGATGATCTACCCTCTGTTTGTGGAAAGTGTGATGTTTTAAGGTATGCTGATGATACAGTTATTTTTACTCATGGTAAGGCTGAATCCCATTCCTTCCCCTTACCCCTTCCCCTTACCCCTTCCCCTAGCTTTTGCGCGTTCACGCGGGACCTAGTGGTGTCCCAATACCTATTAGGACCTAGGGGTAGGGGATAGACCAAGGGCTGTATACCCCTTGGAACCTAGTGTGGATGCGACCTCACTTGAAAACACTCAGGCAGTGTGTGGCTGCTGCATCGACCAGAGAGACACATAAATGTAAGTACTTTCGGCTTAAATAATTGATTAAAAAGTTACGACAGTCTTGTTTTGTGGTCTATGCAGTCCTGTACATGTGTACTTGCTAGGGATGAGCGAGTACAGCATTATTAGGGCCCGAGCGCCGACAGGCGGCGAAGGCCCTATTGGAACTGAAGGAATTATTATTATTCTTTCTTTCTTTCTTTTATCCGGCAAATGAATTGCCTTTTTGGAGGACTTATCATATTCAAAAACTCACCAAATTTGGCGGTCGCATCAGGTCTGGTGAAAATTTACGTATTTTAATGGTTTCGGGAATAGGCGCACAGAAATGGCTCGCTAGCGCCACCTACAATATTACGAAAATTCAGCCCCTGCACTGCGTTTAACGTAGAGTCACGAAACTTGGTACACATATGTATCATGGCAGGGCGGACATAAAACTCCATGGTAGCCCCCCCCTAAACCCAACAGGAAGTCCGCCATTTTGTTTTGAACGTGCGAAATTAGTCCGATTTTGCCCATTTCCACATGTCGTACTTTAACGAACTCCTCCTAGAGCTTTCGTCCGATCATCTTCAAACTTGGTGTGTGTCATCTTAACATGTTAACGATGAAAAGTTATTAAAAGAAAAACTTTTCGTCATAGGGCGTGGCCGTGGCGGGGCGGCCATTTTGTGCAATTCGCCACCGAAACAGGAAGTGGGTGTAACTTGAGCATACGTTGTCCGATTAGCTCGAAACTTTTCACGATTCATCAGAGTCCGCCCCTGACGACATCTACACGCCGCTATTGGCTCAAAGTCATAGCGCCCCCTAGTGGCAACAGGAAGTAGGCCTAAAAGACAAGGTGCTATACTTTAACGAACTCCTCCTAGAGATTTCATCCGATCAACTTCAAACTTGGTGTGTATCATCCTAAGATGTTACTGATGAAAAGTTATTAAAAGAAAAACTTTTCGTCATACGGTGTGGGCGTGGCATGGCGGCCATTTTGGGTGTTTAGCGATGAAGATGAAATTGGCTGTAACTACAGTGTACGTTGTCGGATCTGCTTGAAATTTCCCACAAACACCAAGAGTCCAGGCCTGAGGACATCTGCAGGCCAAAATGGACTTTTGGAGATAGCGCCACCATCTGGCAACTAGAAATATGCCTTTTATGACAAACATCATCCGATTTACATGAAACTTAGAACGTGTGGTTTACATGTGATAGTGAGGCGGCCCCTATATTATGACCACGCCCAGTCACTCCGGCCACGCCCCCTTTCATAACATTTGAACCGTTTAACGTAGATACTTATGTGAGGTGTCATTGAACTCAGCAGAGACTTTCCTTTTTATTGGTGATGTTTGACCCGCTCCCCTATGATGCGGCCACGCCCCCTTTCCCAGATAAGGAGCTGTATGACGTATAGGCTTGTGTGAGGTATCATTGAACTCAGCAGAGACTTCCTTTTTTATTGGTGATGTTTGACACGCCCCACTATGATGCGGCCACGCCCCCTTTCACAGATAGTGAGTTGTATGACGTATAGGCTCGTGTAAGGTATCAATGAACTCAGCAGAGACTTCCTTTTTTATTGTGATGTTTGACCCGCCCCAGTATGATGCGGCCACGCCCCTTTTCACAGATAAGGAGCTGTATGACGTATAGGCTCGTGTAAGGTATCAATGAACTCAGCAGAGACTTCCTTTTTTATGGGTGATGTTTGACCCGCCCCCATATGATGCGGCCACGCCCCTTTTACAGATAATGACCTGTATGACGTATAGGCTTGTGTGAGGTATCAATGAACTCAGCAGAGGCTTCCTTTTTATGGGTGATGTTGACCCGCCCCCATATGATGCGGCCACGCCCCCTTTCCCAGATAATGACTTGTATGACGTATAGGCTTGTGTGAGGTATTAATGAACTCAGCAGAGACTTCCTTTTTTATTGGTGATGTTTGATCCGCCCCTTTATGATGCGGCCACGCCCCCTTTCACAGATAATGACCTATATGACGTATAGGCTTGTGTGAGGTATCAATGAACTCAGCAGGGAGTTCACTTTTCATTGGCGACGATTTTCAGCGTCTGAGTGACGCGCAAATGCGCGGTCGCAAGGAGAGGCGTCCGCCAGTAACCCCGACTTGCGCAGGTAAGCGAGGGCCCTCCATCGCTGCTTGCAGCTTTAATTCTTTCTTTTATCCGGCAAATGAATTGCCTTTTTGGAGGACTTATCATATTCAAAAACTCACCAAATTTGGCGGTCGCATCAAGTCTGGTGAAAATTTACATATTTTAATGGTTTCGGGAATGGGCGCATAAAAATGGCTCGCTAGCGCCACCTACAATATTACGAAAATTCAGCCCCTGCACTATGTTTATCGTAGACTCACGAAACTTGGTACACATATGTAGCATGGCAGGGCGGACATAAAACTCCATTGTAGCCCCCCCCTAAACCCAACAGGAAGTCCGCCATTTTGTTTTGAATGTGCGAAATTAGTGTGATTTTGCCCATTTCCACATGTCGTACTTTGACGAACTCCTCCTAGAGCTTTCGTCCGATCATCTTCAAACTTGGTGTGTGTCATCTTAACATGTTAACGATGAAAAGTTATTAAAAGAAAAACTTTTCGTCATAGGGCGTGGCCGTGGTGGGGCGGCCATTTTGTGCGATTCGCCACCGAAACAGGAAGTGGGTGTAACTAGAGCGTACGTTGTCCGATTAGCTGGAAACTTTCCACGATTGATCAGAGTCCGCCCCTGACCACATCTACACGCCGCTATTGGCTCAAAGTCATAGCGCCCCCTAGTGGCAACAGGAAGTAGGCCTAAAAGACAAGGTGCTATACTTTAACAAACTCCTCCTAGAGATTTCACCCGATCATCTTCAAACTTGGTCTGTATCATCCTAAGATGTTGACGATGAAAAGTTATTAAAAGAAAAACTTTTCGTCATACGGTGTGGGCGTGGCATGGTGGCCATTTTGGGTGTTTAGCGATGAAGATGAAATTGGCTGTAACTACAGTGTACGTTGTCGTATCTGCTTGAAATTTCCCACAAACACCAAGAGTCCAGGCCTGAGGACACCTACAGGCCAAAATTTACTTTTGGAGATAGCGCCACCATCTGGCAACAGGAAATATGCCTTATAACAGGAAGTGAGTGTAACTTGAGTGGACATTGTCCGATTGCCTCAAAATTTTCCAGGTTTCATCAGAGTCCGCCCCTGACGACATCTACATGCCGAAATTCGCTCAAAGTCGTAGCGCCCCCTAGTGGCAACAGGAAGTAGTCCTAAAAGACAAGGTGCTATACTTTAACGAACTCCTCCTAGAGATTTCATCCGATCAACTTCAAACTTGGTGTGTATCATCTCAAGATGTTGTAGATGAAAAGTTATTAAAAGAAAAACTTTTCGTCATACGGTGTGGGCGTGGCATGACGGCCATTTTGAGTGTTTAGCGATCACTGAGAAAGTGGCTGTAACTACAGTGTACGTTGTCCTATCTGCTTGAAATTTCCCACAAACACCAAGAGTCCAGGCCTGAGGACACCTACAGGCCAATATGGACTTTTGGAGATAGCGCCACCATCTGGCAACAAGAAATATGCCTTATATGACAAACATCATCCGATTTACATGAAACTTAGAACGTGTGGTCGACATGTGATACTGAGGCGGCCCCTATATTATGACCACGCCCAGTCACTCAGGCCACGCCCCCTTCCACAGATAGTGACCTGTATGACGTATAGGCTTGTGTAAGGTATCAATGAACTCAGCAGAGACTTCCTTTTTTATTGGTGATGTTTGACCCGCCCCCTTATGATGCGGCCACGCCCCCTTCCACAGATAGTGAGTTGTATGACGTATAGGCTCGTGTAAGGTATCAATGAACTCAGCAGGGACTTCTTTTTTTATTGGTGATGTTTGACCCGCCCCACTATTATGCGGCCACGCCCCCTTTCACAGATAATGACTTGTATGACGTATAGGCTCGTGTAAGGTATCAATGAACTCAGCAGGGACTTCCTTTTTTATTGGTGACGTTTGACCCGCCCCAATATGATGCGGCCACGCCCCCTTTCACAGATAATGACTTGTATGACGTATAGGCTTGTGTGAGGTATCAATGAACTCAGCAGGGAGTTCACTTTTCATGGGCGACGATTTTCAGCGTATGAGTGATGCTTTATTGCGTGGTCGCAAGGAGAGGCGTCCGCCAGTAACCCCGACTGGCGCGGGTTAGCGAGGGCCCTCCATCGCTGCTTGCAGCTTTAATTATTCTTTATTTTCCGTCAAATGAATTGCCTTTTTGGAGGACTTATCATATTCAAAAACTCACCAAATTTGGCGGTCGCATCAAGTCTGGTGAAAATTTACGTATTTTAATGGTTTCGGGAATAGGCGCACTAAAATGGCTCGCTAGCGCCACCTACAATATTAAGAAAATTGAGCCCCTGCAGCTCGTTTAACGTAGAGTCACGAAACTTGGTACACATATGTAGCATGGCAGGGCGGACATAAAACTCCATGGTAGCCCCCCCCTAAACCCAACAGGAAGTCCGCCATTTTGTTTTGAAAGTGCGAAATTAGTGCGATTTTGCCCATTTCCACATGTCGTACTTTAACGAACTCCTCCTAGAGCTTTCGTCCGATCATCTTCAAACTTGGCGTGTGTCATCTTAACATGTTAACGATGAAAAGTTATTAAAAGAAAAACTTTTCGTCATAGGGCGTGGCCGTGGCGGGGCGGCCATTTTGTGCGATTCGCCACCGAAACAGGAAGTGGGTGTAACTAGAGCGTACGTTGTCCGATTAGCTCGAAACTTTCCACGATTGATCAGAGTCCGCCCCTGACCACATCTACACGCCGCTATTGGCTCAAAGTCATAGCGCCCCCTAGTGGCAACAGGAAGTAGGCCTAAAAGACAAGGTGCTATACTTTAACGAACTCCTCCTAGAGATTTCACCCGATCATCTTCAAACTTGGTCTGTATCATCCTAAGATGTTGACGATGAAAAGTTATTAAAAGAAAAACTTTTCGTCATACGGTGTGGGCGTGGCATGGCGGCCATTTTGGGTGTTTAGCGATGAAGATGAAATTGGCTGTAACTACAGTGTACGTTGTCGTATCTGCTTGAAATTTCCCACAAACACCAAGAGTCCAGGCCTGAGGACACCTACAGGCCAATATGGAGTTTTGGTGATAGCGCCACCATCTGGCAACAGGAAATATGCCGTCTGACAGGAAGTGAGTGTAACTTGAGTGTACATTGTCCAATTGGCTTGAAACTTTTCACGATTCATCAGAGTCCGCCCCTGACGACATCTACATGCCGAAATTCGCTCAAAGTCATAGCGCCCCCTAGTGGCAACAGGAAGTAGTTCTAAAAGACAAGGTGCTATACTTTAACGAACTCCTCCTAGAGATTTCATCAGATCAACTTCAAATTCAGTCTGAGTCATCTTAAGATGTTGAAGATGAAAAGTTATTAAAAGAAAAACTTTTCGTTAAACGGTGTGGGCGTGGCATGGCGGCCATTTTGAGTGTTTAGCGATCACTGTTAAAATGGCTGTAACTACAGTGTACTTTGTCAAATCTGGTTGAAACTTTTCAGGATTCATCAGAGTCCGCCCCTGAAGACATCTACACGCCGAAATTCGCTCAAAGTCATAGCGCCCCCTATTGGCAACAGGAAGTAGGCCTAAAAGACAAGGTGCTATACTTTAACGAACTCCTCCTAGAGATTTCATCAGATCAACTTAAAACTTGGTGTGTATCATCTCAAGATGTTGAAGATGAAAAGTTATTAAAAGAAAAACTTTTCGTCATACGGTGTGGGCGTGGCATGACGGCCATTTTGAGTGTTTAGCGATCACTGAGAAAGTGGCTGTAACTACAGTGTACGTTGTCGTATCTGCTTGAAATTTCCCACAAACACCAAGAGTCCAGGCCTGAGGACACCTACAGGCCAATATGGAGTTTTGGAGATAGCGCCACCATCTGGCAACAGGAAATAAGCCTTATATGACAAACATCATCCGATTTACATGAAACTTAGAACGTGTGGTCTAC
Organism: Etheostoma spectabile; assembly: GCF_008692095.1. Taxonomy (NCBI): domain Eukaryota; kingdom Metazoa; phylum Chordata; class Actinopteri; order Perciformes; family Percidae; genus Etheostoma; species Etheostoma spectabile. Next base: position 54,720 of record NW_022603493.1, read on the forward strand.
CTGTGATACTGAGGCGGCCCCTATATTATGACCACGCCCAGTCACTCAGGCCACGCCCCCTTTCATAACATTTGAACCGTTATAGGTACAGTCTTGTGTGAGGTGCCATACAACTCAGCAGAGACTTTATTTTTCATTGATTATGTTTGACCCGCCCCCCTATGGTGCGGCCACGCCCCCTTCCACAGATAATGACTTGTATGACATATAGGCTTGTGTAAGGTATCAATGAACTCAGCAGGGACTTCCTTTTTTATTGGTGACGTTTGACCCGCCCCAATATGATGCGGCCACGCCCCCTTTCACAGATAATGACTTGTATGACGTATAGGCTTGTGTGAGGTATCAATGAACTCAGCAGGGACTTCTTTTTTTATTGGTGATGTTTGACCTGCCCCACTATTATGCGGCCACGCCCCCTTTCACAGATAATGACTTGTATGACATATAGGCTTGTGTAAGGTATCAATGAACTCAGCAGGGACTTCCTTTTTTATTTTTGATGTTTGACCCACCCCAATATGATGCGGCCACGCCCCCTTTCACAGATAATGACTTGTATGACGTATAGGCTTGTGTGAGGTATCAATGAACTCAGCAGAGACTTCCTTTTTTATTGGTGATGTTTGACCCGCCCCAGTATGATGCGGCCACGCCCCTTTTCACAGATAATGACTTGTATGACGTACATGCTTGTGTGAGGTATCAACGAACTCAGCAGGGAGTTCACTTTTCATGGGCGACGATTTTCAGCGTACGAGTGACGCGCAAATGCGCGGTCGCAAGGAGAGGCGTCCGCCAGTAACCCCGACTGGCGCGGGTTAGCGAGGGCCCTCCATCGCTGCTTGCAGCTTTAATTATTATTATTTTCCGGCAAATGAATTGCCTTTTTGGAGGACTTATCATATTCAAAAACTTACCAAATTTGGCGGTCGCATCAGGTCTGGTGAAAATTTACGTATTTTAATGGTTTCGGGAATAGGCGCACAAAAATGGCTCGCTAGCGCCACCTACAATATTACGAAAATTCAGCCCCTGCACTACGTTATCGTAGACTCCCAAAACTTGGTACACGTATGTAGCATGGCAGGGCGGACATAAAACTCCATGGTAGCCCCCCCCTAAACACAACAGGAAGTCCGCCATTTTGTTTTGAACGTGCGAAATTAGTGCCATTTTGCCCATTTCCACATGTCGTACTTTAACGAACTCCTCCTAGAGCTTTCGTCCGATCATCTTCAAACTTGGTGTGTGTCATCTTAACATGTTAACGATGAAAAGTTATTAAAAGAAAAACTTTTCGTCATAGGGCGTGGCCGTGGCAGGGCGGCCATTTTGTGCGATTCGCCACCGAAACAGGAAGTAGGTGTAACTCGAGCGTACGTTGTCCGATTAGCTCAAAACTTTTCACGACTCATCAGAGTCCGCCCCTGACGACATCTACACGCCGCTATTGGCTCAAAGTCATAGCGCCCCCTAGTGGCAACAGGAAGTAGGCCTAAAAGACAAGGTGTCACACTTTAACGAACTCCTCCTAGAGATTTCATCCGATCATCTTCAAACTTGGTGTGTATCATCCTAAGATGTTACCGATGAAAAGTTATTAAAAGTAAAACTTTTCGTCATACGGTGTGGGCGTGGCATGGTGGCCATTTTGGGTGTTTAGCGATGAAGATGAAATTGGCTGTAACTACAGTGTACGTTGTCGTATCTGCTTGAAATTTCCCACAAACACCAAGAGTCCAGGCCTGAGGACATCTGCAGGCCAAAATTTACTTTTGGAGATAGCGCCACCATCTGGCAACAAGAAATATGCACTATATGACAAACATCATCCGATTTACATGAAACTTAGAATGTGTGGTCTATATGTGATACTGAGGCGGCCCCTATATTATGACCACGCCCAGTCACTTAGGCCACGCCCCCTTTCATAACATTTGAACCGTTTAACGTACAGTCTTGTGTGAGGTGTCATTGAACTCAGCAGAGACTTCCTTTTTTATTGGTGATGTTTGACCCGCCCCCCTTTGATGCGGCCACGCCCCCTTTCCCAGATAATGACTTGTATGACGTATAGGCTTGTGTGAGGTATCAATGAACTCAGCAGAGACTTCCTTTTTCATTGGTGATGTTTGACCCGCCCCACTATGATGCGGCCACGCCCCCTTTCACGGATAATGACCTCTGTGACGTATAGGCTTGTGTGAGGTATCAATGAACTCAGCAGGGAGTTCACTTTTCATGGGCAACGATTTTCAGCGTACGAGTGACGCGCAAATGCGCGGTCGCAAGGAGAGGCGTCCGCCAGTAACCCCGACAGGCGCGGGTTAGCGAGGGCCCTCCATCGCTGCTTGCAGCTTTAATTATTAGGGCCCGAGCGCCGACAGGCGGCGAAGGCCCTATTGGAACTGAAGGAATTATTATTATTATTAGGGCCCGAGCACTAAAGTGCAAGGGCACCAACGGTGTCCTAGCACGAAGTGCAAGGAACCTATTGTTTTTGTAGGGATAATTATTATTATTATTCCGCACCTTTGCTGTCATTTTTGAGGGCTTTCTCATGCGGTAAAATTTGCAAAAACTTGCACACATGTCAGACCTATAAAAAATGACAGAATTCTGTAGTGATTGGGCTCGGGCAATGACAGAGTGCTCCATAGCGCCCCCTAACGTGGACTCTTACAAAAAAAAGTCATAATTCAGCATTCAAACTTTCAGGGATCATGCGTATCATCTGGAACTTTATCATGCTATTTTTTCAAAATATTTTTTTTTTTCTAATTTACGATATGGCGAATTTCGTGCAAAATCTCAGATTTTTTGAAGACGTTTTTAAGGACCTTAGGATCCACGAAAACTTTCAAAATCTTGCAGCCATGTGCAGAATATTAAACTCTTTCATGTGAATACAAATTTAGGCTTGAGAGTGGTATGGTTGCTCTATAGCGCCCCCTTAAGTGGATTTAGCACTTGGGTACATTTTGACGGCCTCAATATATACGAAAACTCACAAAAATTGGCGCCCACGTAAACACCGGGGAGCTTGTGAGTCTGTTCAGCGATTTGGTCCATACCTATTAGCGGGCTCTATAGCGCCCCCTAATGTGGGGAATGGCCTTAACTGGACATAGTTACTCCAATCGTCACCAAATTTGATACACATATTGCTCTAATCATTACGAACATCTTTCCCATTTACCTTCATTAGCTCCGCCCAACTGGAAGGTGGCCATTTTGAATTTTTGAATTGACATGTGTTTTACATTCTTCGAACTCCTGCTAGGCCGTAACTGCAATCTTCCTGAATCTTGGCAGGTTTTATCTACTGACACTCACGATGAAAAGTTATCCAAAGAATTTTTATAGTGCGAAAAATGTGCAAGTTATATAGTACCAACTTCCTGTCAGGGTTCTTGAAAGAAGAAGTTGCATATCTGGCCAAGATTTATTCCGATTGCCACCAAACAAGACAAAGTTGTTCCGCATAGTGGTCGGAGCATCCATGCCAAATTTCAAGTCAATAAGCCATTAGATGGCGCCGTAAGAATTTTTTTAATTCTTTGTTCTATACTTTTTTCTTCCTGTAGGCGGCGGCTATTGAAACAGGAAGTTGTGTATCTGGCCAAGATTTATTCCGATTGCCACCAAATAAAAGACTGTTATTCCGCATAGCAACATGAGTATCCATGCCAAATCTTGAGTGAATCGGACATTACATGGGGCTGTTAGAATTTATTTTTATTCATTACCCACATTGCAATACATCTAGCATTAATCCCATCTGCATGAAATGTTAGATTTTGAATAAAATGCTATACATTTGAACTGTATTTCTTCACAACAAATACCTATTTGACTGAATAGTTCATTTATTAAATGGGGATAATCAAACTTCAATTGGCTGCATGACTGTCTTGTCTGCCTGTCAGTCAGCCAGCTCTGCCCCCCCCCCCCCCCCCATGAAATCACTATGCTGAAATCAACACTACAGCACCATGGCTGGAGGCTGTGCTGGCTGGAAGATGACCAAGAATTATAAGTAATGGAATCAACAGGGACAAACCTAACGAGTTGCCTGTTGTAAAGTCTGCAAAAAAGCCAAGAAAGGTAACACTAGCTAATCATCGGTCTATACTAGCGGTACAGCCTGATTAACTGTATTATTTAGCAGGCCAACCTAACACTAGCTAATCATTGTTGTATGCTAGGCACAGCCTGATCGTCATGCAGGTTAAAGAGCGCTCAGTTTGCTGGTTTGATAAGTGGAGTGTGCAGTAGTTGCTGTTTAAAACCTTAATTCTAATCCATTTGATAATAATGCAGTAGCTGGCTGTGGGTCGAAGACTAGTTCTGTAGATAATTCAGTTCATAAGCAGAATCCATAGAGGTTTAAAAATGGTGAAAGTAATGAAACAAGATTATAGATTATTCAGTCTGGAGTAAAGCTGTTTGAATGGTATTAGTTGGTGTAACTTGAGCGGACATGGTCCAGTTGGCTTGAAACTTGTCACAAATCAGAGTCTGACGCTGACAACTTATGCAGTGTGTGTGTGTGTGTGTGTGTGTTTGTGTGTGTGTGTGTTATATATATATATATATATATATATATATATATATATATATATATATATATACTGTGTAAATATGTAATACACAGACCCACCCTGACAACACAACACATAGTACAGTGTGTGTGTGTATATATATATATATATATTTATATATATTTTTATATGTGTATATATATGTATAAATACACACACACACACACACACCACACACACACACCCTGATGAAGGACAAAGTGGCTGTAACTAGGGCTGCACGATTATGGCCAAAATGATAATCACGATTATTTTGATCAAAATTTTGATCGCGATTATTCTCACGATTATTTGTTAATTTTAACCAAAACAAATTTATCATCACATAGGCTATTTATAACTGCGAGAGGGAGTGTGATGGACGCTACTCACAGAGAGACGGCTGATTCATTATGAACGGTCCAGCACGGGTCGAACGGCAGATACACACGGCGTGTGTATGAACGTCTGTATCTTCACTGCGCTGCTTTTTATGAACTATGATATTCTGGCCATGGGTCACATCTCTGGCCCAGGTCCGGGTCCCGGTCTCAGTACAGCAGCTCCGTCTCACACGCTGTTACTCTCCCATCTGAAGTTAGTTGCATTCAATAACTTCTCCTGTGTTCTTCGCCGTAGCGGCCGCGATAGCAGAGTTACCACGGAAACACTGGTACAAATACAGGTTTGCCCCCTCATACTTAACAATATACAGCTGTGTTAATAAAAAATTAAAACTATGGACTAATGTCAGAAGTGTGGACCGCGGCCGCTGTGTGGCGGGGCGCGGAGATTAAGAGGAGAGAGAGTAGGACGAGAGAGCGTTGAAAGATCCAACACAGGCACGGCTTTACAGACTAAATGGGTCATGTAACGCAAAATTAAACCATATCCATATAAACACCATTGCAGCGGATGCGAGGACATTAGCACCGTGCGTCCTAGAGGAGCTAACAGCTAACAGACGGTACTAGCTAGCAGCTAACAGACGCTAGCACCGACTAGGAATGGTCACTGCTGTTGTCTGAAAAACAACAAATGGGACAAAGTGTTGCGTTTACTGGTAAACTGGTAAATTTCAAGACCGACGTATAACGACTGCTATCTGTTGAGTTTTCCTCACGCTACTCTGTCCTCTGGGACTGTCGACATCTAGAAACTTAGCTGCACGCGGGGCAGTGAACTACTCTGACTGGCTCATGAGCAGACGGCTTTACGGAGCGGGAGATTGGCTTTGCAAAAAACCCGGAGTGTTCTATGAAATGACGCTTTATAAAAAATAATCGCTCGATCAGGCAAATTTGATCGTGGAAGTCCAAATCGTGATCGCGATTAAAATTCGATTAATTGCGCAGCCCTAGCTGTAACTACAGTGTACGTTGTTGTATCTGCTTGAAATTTCCCACAATCACCAAAAGTCCAGGCCTGAGGACACCTACAGGCCAATATGGACTTTTGGAGATAGCACCACCATCTGGCAACAGGAAATATGCCTTATATGACAAACCTCATCCGATTTATATGAAACATAGAATGTGTGGTCTACATGTGATACTGAGCCAGCCCCTATATTATGACCACGCCCAGTCACCAGGCCACGCCCCCTTTCCTAACAATTGAACCGTTTAAGGTACAGTATTGTGTAAGGTGTCATTGAACTCAGCAGAGAGTTCCTTCTTCATTGGTGATGCTTGACCACCCCCCGGTGAGCTGACCACGCCCCCTTCCACAGATAATGAACTGTATGACGTAGAGTCTTACAGCAGGGAGTTCCATCTTCATTGGTGACGATTTGCAGTGTCTGAGTGCCGCGCAAATTCACTGCCGCAAAGATTGGCCTATGCCAGTACCCCCGACCTGCGAAGAGGCGAGGGCCCTTCATCACTGCTTGCAGTTTTAATTAGGGCCCGAGCGCCGACAGGCGGCGAAGGCCCTATTGGAACTGAAGGAATTATTATTAGGGCCCGAGCACTAAAGTGCAAGGGCACCAACGGTGTCCTAGCACGAAGTGCAAGGAACCTATTGTTTTTGTAGGGATTATTAGGGCCCGAGCACTAAAGTGCAAGGGCACCAACGGTGTCCTAGCACGAAGTGCAAGGAACCTATTGTTTTTGTAGGGATTATTAGGGCCCGAGCACTAAAGTGCAAGGGCACCAACGGTGTCCTAGCACGAAGTGCAAGGAACCTATTGTTTTTGTAGGGATTATTATTATTATTATTATTCCGCACCTTCACTGTCATTTTTGAGGGCTTTATCATGTTGTAAAATTCGCAAAAACTTGCACACATGTCAGACCAATAAAAAATGACAGAGTTCTGTAGTGATTGGGCTCGGGTGATGACAGAGTGCTCCATAGCGCCCCCTAACGTGCACCCTGAAAACAAAAGATTTCATAATTTTACTAACCATTTTTTGAGGGATCATGCGTATCATCTGGAACTGTATCAAACTATTTTTAGAAAAAATCAAAAAAAATTATAATTTACGATATGGCGAATTTCGTGCGAAATATCAGATTTTTTGAAGACGTTTTTGAGGACCTTAGGATCCACGAAAACTCTCAAAATCTTGCAGCCATGTGCAGAATATGAAACTCTTTCATCTGAATACAAATTTAGGCTTGAGAGTGGTATGGTTGCTCTATAGCGCCCCCTTAAGTGGATTTAGCACTTGTGCACATTTTTGACAGCCTCAATATATACGAAAACTCACAAAAATTGGCGCCCACATAAACACCGGGGAGCTTTGTGAGTCTGTTTATTCATTTGGTCCATACCTGTAAGCGGGCTCTATAGCGCCCCCTAATGTGTGGAAAGGCCTTAACTTGGACATAGTTACTCCAATCTTCACCAAATTTGATACACATATTGCTCTAACCATTGCGAACATATTTCCCATTTACCTTCATTAGCTCCGCCCAACCAGATGGCGGCCATTTTGAATTTATGAATTGTCATGTGTTTTACATTCTTTCGAACTCCTCCTAGGCCGTAACTGCAATCTTCCTGAACCTTGGCAGGTATTATCTACTGACACTCATGATGAAAAGTTATCCAAAGAATTTTGATAGTACGAAAAATGTGCAAGTTATAGAGTACCAACTTCCTGTCAGGGTTCTTGAAAGAGGAAGTTGCATATCTGGCCAAGATTTATTCCGATTGCCACCAAACAAGACAAAGTTGTTCCGCATAGTGGTCGGAGCATCCATGCCAAATTTCAAGTTAATAAGCCATTAGATGGCGCCGTAAGAATTTTTTTAATTCTTTTTTCTATACTTTTTTCTTCCTGTAGGCGGCGGCTATTGAAACAGGAAGTTGTGTATCTGGCCAAGATTTATTCCGATTGCCACCAAATAAAAGACCGTTATTCCGCATAGCAACATGAGTATCCATGCCAAATCTTGAGTGAATCGGACATTACATGGGGCTGTTAGAATTTATTTTTATTCATTACCCACATTGCAATATGTTGAAATCAACACTACAGCACCATGGCTGGAGGCTGGCTGGAAGATGACCAAGAATTATAAGTAATGGAATCAACAGGGACAAACCTAACGAGTTGCCTGTTGTAAAGTCTGCAAAAAAGCCATGAAGGTAACACTAGCTAATCATCGGTCTATACTAGCGGTACAGCCTGATTAACTGTATTATTTAGCAGGCCAACCTAACACTAGCTAATCATTGTTGTATGCTAGGCACAGCCTGATCGTCATGCAGGTTAAAGAGCGCTCAGTTTGCTGGTTTGATAAGTGGAGTGTGCAGTAGTTGCTGTTTAAAACCTTAATTCTAATCCATTTGATAATAATGCAGTAGCTGGCTGTGGGTCAAAGACTAGTTCTGTAGATAATTCAGTTCATAAGCAGAATCCATAGAGGTTTAAAAATGGTGAAAGTAATGAAACAAGATTATAGATTATTCAGTCTGGAGTAAAGCTGTTGTTTGAATGTTATTAGTTTGTGTAACTTGAGCTTACATGGTCCAGTTGGATTGAAACTTGTCAAAATCAGAGTCTGACGCTGACAACTTATGCAGTGTGTGTGTGTGTGTGTGTGTGTGTGTGTGTGTGTGTGTGTGTGTGTGTGTGTGTGTGTGTGTGTGTTGTGTGTGTATATATATATATATACTGTGTAAATATGTAATACACAAACACAGACCCACCCTGACAACACAACACATACAGTGTGTGTGTATATATATATATATATATATTTATATATATTTTTATATGTGTATATATATATATGTATAAATATACACACACACACACACACACACACACACACACACACACACAAGCACACACACACAGAGACCCACCCTGATGAAGGACAAAGTGGCTGTAACTACAGTGTACGTTGTTGTATCTGCTTGAAATTTCCCACAAACACCAAGAGTCCAGGCCAGAGGACACCTACAGGCCAAATGGACTTTTAGAGATAGCGCCACCAACTGGTAACAGGAAATATGCCTTATATGACAAACTTCATCCGATTTATATGAAACATAGAATGTGTGGTCTACATGTGATACTGAGCTGGCCCCTATATTATGGCCACGCCCAGTCACCCAGGCCACGCCCCCTTTCCTAACATTTGAACCGTTTAAGGTACAGTATTGTGTAAGGTGTCATTTAACTCAGCAGAGAGTTCCTTCTTCATTGGTGATGCTTTGACCCACCCCCCGGTGAGCTGACCACGCCCCCTTCCACAGATAATGAACTGTATGACATAGAGTCTTACAGCAGGGAGTTCCATCTTCATTGGTGACGATTTGCCGCGTCTGAGTGCCGCGCAAATTCACTGCCGCAAAGAGTGGCCTATGCCAGTACCCCCGAACTGCATGGAGGCGAGGGCCCTTCATCACTGCTTGCAGTTTTAATTATTATTATTATTATTATTCCGCACCTTCACTGTCATTTTTGAGGGCTTTATCGTGTTGTAAAATTCGCAAAAACTTGCACACATGTCAGACCAATAAAAAATGACAGAGTTCTGTAGTGATTAGTCTCGGGTGATGACAGAGTGCTCCATAGCGCCCCCTAACGTGCACCCTGAAAACAAAAGATTTCATAATTTTACTAACCATTTTTTGAGGGATCATGCGTATCATCTGGAACTGTATCAACCTATTTTTAGAAAAAATCAAAAAAAATTATAATTTACGATATGGCGAATTTCGTGCGAAATATCAGATTTTTTGAAGACGTTTTTGAGGACCTTAGGATCCACGAAAACTTTTAAAATCTTGCAGCCATGTGCAGAATATGAAACTCTTTCATGTGAATACAAATTTAGGCTTGAGAGTGGTATGGTTGCTCTATAGCGCCCCCTTAAGTGGATTTAGCACTTGGGCACATTTTTGACGGCCTCAATATATACGAAAACTCACAAAAATTGGCGCCCACATAAACACCGGGGAGCTTTGTGAGTCTGTTCAGCGATTTCGTCCATTCCTGTAAGCGGGCTCTATAGCGCCCCCTAATGTGTGGAACGGCCTTAACTTGGACATAGTTACTCCAATCGTCACCAAATTTGATACACATATTGCTCTAACCATTGCGAACATATTTCCCATTTACCTCATTAGCTCCGCCCAACTGGAAGGCGGCCATTTTGAATTTTTGAATTGTCATGTGTTTTACATTCTTTCGAACTCCTCCTAGGCGTAACTGCAATCTTCCTGAATCTTGGCAGGTATATCTACTGACACTCATGAGGAAAAGGTATCCAAAGAATTTTGATAGTGCGAAAAATGTGCAAGTTATAGAGTACCAACTTCCTGTCAGGGTTCTTGAAAGAAGAAGTTGCATATCTGGCCAAGATTATTCCGATTGCCACCAAACAAGACAAAGTTTTTCCGCATAGTGGTCGGAGCATCCATGCCAAATTTCAAGTCAATAAGCCATTAGATGGCGCCGTAAGAATTTTCTAATTCTTTTTTCTATACTTTTTCTTCCTGTAGGCGGCGGCTATTGAAACAGGAGTTGTGTATCTGGCCAAGATTTATTCCGATTGCCACCAAATAAAAGACTGTTATTCCGCATAGCAACATGAGTATCCATGCCAAATCTGGAGTGAATCGGACATTACATGGGGCTGTTAGAATTTATTTTTATTCATTACCCACTTGCAATATGTTGAAATCAACACTACAGCACCATGGCTGGAGGCTGTGCTGGCTGGAAGATGACCAAGAATTATAAGTAATGGATTCAACAGGGACAAACCTAACGAGTTGCCTGTTGTAAGTCTGCAAAAAAGCCATGAAGGTAACACTAGCTAATCATCGGTCTATACTAGCGGTACAGCCTGATTAACTGTATTATTTAGCAGGCCAACCTAACACTAGCTAATCATTGTTGTATGCTAGGCACAGCCTGATCGTCATGCAGGTTAAAGAGCGCTCAGTTGTTGCTGTTTGATAAGTGGAGTGTGCAGTAGTTGCTGTTTAAAACCTTAATTCTAATCCATTTGATAATAATGCAGTAGCTGGCTGTGGGTCAAAGACTAGTTCTGTAGATAATTCAGTTCATAAGCAGAATCCATAGAGGTTTAAAAATGGTGAAAGTAATGAAACAAGATTATAGATTTATTCAGTCTGGAGTAAAGCTGTTGTTTGAATGTTATTAGTGGGTGTAACTTGAGCGGACATGGTCAAGTTGGCTTGAAACTTGTCACAAATCATCAGAGTCTGACGCTGACAACTTGTGTTGTGTGTTGTGTGTGTGTGTGTGTGTGTTGTGTGTGTGTGGTGTGTGTGTGTGTGTGTGTGTGTGTGTGTGTACATATGTAATACACACACACAGACCCACCCTGACAACACAACAACTACAGTGTGTGTATATATATTTTTTAATACTGTGTATTGTGTGTGTGTGTGTTATATATGTTAATATATACACACACACAGATACAACACGCCACGCACACGCACACACACACAGACCACCTGATGAAGGACCAAATTGGCTGTAACTACAGTGTACGTTGTCGTATCTGCTTGAAATTCCCCAAAACACCAAGAGTCCAGGCCTGAGGACACCCTACAGGCCAAAATGGACTTTTGGAGATAGCGCCACCATCTGGCAACAGGAAATGCCTTATATGACAAACCTCATCCGATTTATATGAAACATAGAATGTGTGGTCCCATGTGATACTGAGCTGGCCCCTATATTATGACCACGCCCAGGCACCCAGGCCACGCCCCCTTTCCTAACATTTGAACCGTTTAGGTACAGTATTGTGTAAGGTGTCATTGAACTCAGCAGAGAGTTCCTTCTTCATTGGTGATGCTTTGACCCACCCCCGTGAGCTGGCCACGCCCCCTTCCACAGATATGAAACTGTATGACATAGAGTCTTGCAGCAGGAGTTCCATCTTTGTTGACGATTTGCAGTGTCTGAGTGCCGCGCAAATTCACTGCCGCAAGAGTGGCCTATGCCAGTACCCCCGAACTGCATAGAGGCGAGGGCCCTTCATCACTGCTTGCAGTTTTAATTATTAGGGCCCGAGCACTAAGTGCAAGGGCACCAACGGTGTCCTAGCACGAAGTGCAAGGAACCTATTGTTTTTGTAGGGATTATTATTATTTTTTTTATTTTCCGCACCTTCACTGTCATTTTTGAGGGCTTTATCGTGTTGTAAAATTCGCAAAAACTTGCACACATCTCAGACCTATAAAAATGACAGAGTTCTGTAGTGATTGGGCTCGGTGATGACAGAGTGCTCCATACGCCCCCTAACGTGCACCCTGAAAACAAAGATTTCATAATTTTATTAACCATTTTTTGAGGGATCATGCGTATCATCTGGAACTGTATCAACCTATTTTTAGAAAAAATCAAAAAAATTATGATTTACGATATGGCGAATTTCGTGCGAAATATCAGATTTTTGAAGACGTTTTTGAGGACCTTAGGATCCACGAAAACTTTTAAAATCTTGCAGCCATGTGCAGAATATGACTCTTTCATGTGAATACAAATTTAGGCTTGAGAGTGGTTATGGTTGCTCTATAGCGCCCCCTTAAGTGGATTTAGCACTTGGGCACATTTTTGACGGCCTCAATATATACGAAACTCACAAAAATTGGCGCCCACATAACACCGGGGAGCTTTGTGAGTCTGTTCAGCGATTTCGTCCATTCCTGTAAGCGGGCTCTATAGCGCCCCCTAATGTGTGGACGGCCTTAACTTGGACATAGTTACTCCATCGTCACCAAATTTGATACACATATTGCTCTAACCATTGCGAACATATTTCCCATTTACCTTCATTAGCTCCGCCCAACTGGAAGGCGGCCATTTTGAATTTTTGAATTGTCATGTGTTTTACATTCTTCGAACTCCTCCTAGCCGTAACTGCAATCTTCCTGAATCTGGCAGGTATTATCTACTGACACTCATGAGGAAAAGTTATCCAAAGAATTTTGATAGTGCGAAAAATGTGCAAGTTATAGAGTACCAACTTCCTGTCAGGGTTCTTGAAAGAAGAAGTTGCATATCTGGCCAAGATTTATTCCGATTGCCACCAAACAAGGACAAAGTTTTTCCGCATAGTGGTCGGAGCATCCATGCCAAATTTCAAGTCAATAAGCCATTAGATGGCGCCGTAAGAATTTTTAATTCTTTTTCTATACTTTTTTTCTTCTGTAGGCGGCGGCTATTGAAACAGGAAGTTGTGTACCTGGCCAAGATTTATTCCGATTGCCACCCAAATAAAAGACTGTTAATCCGCATAGCAACATGAGTATCCATGCCAAATCTGGAGTGAATCGGACATTACATGGGGCTGTTAGAATTTATTTTTATTCATTACCCCATTGCAATATGTTGAAATCAACACTACAGCACCATGGCTGGAGGCTGTGCTGGCTGGAAGATGACCAAAGAATTCTAAGTAATGGATTCAACAGGGACAAACCTAACGAGTTGCCTGTTGTAAAGTCTGCAAAAAAGCCATGAAGTAACACTAGCTAATCATCGTCTATACTAGCGGTACAGCCTGATTAACTGTATATTAGCAGGCCAACCTAACACTAGCTAATCAGTGTTGTATGCTAGGCACAGCTGATCGTCATGCAGGTTAAAGAGCGCTCAGTTTGCTGGTTTGATAAGTGGAGTGTGCAGTAGTTGCTGTTTAAAACCTTAATTCTAATCCATGATAATAATGCAGTAGCTGGCGTGGGTCAAAGACTAGTTCGGTAGATAATCAGTTCATAAGCAGAATCCCTAGAGGTTTAAAAATGGTTGAAAGTAATGAAACACAGATTATAGATATTCAGTTGGAGTAAAGCTGTTGTTGTGAATGTTATTAGTGGGTTAATTTGAGCGTACATGGTCCAGTTGGCTTGAAACTTGTCACAAATCATCAGAGTCTGACGCTGACACTTGTGTGTGTGTGTGTGTGTGTGTGTGTGTGTGTACATATGTAATACACACCACAGACACCACCCTGACAACACAACCACATACAGTGGTGTGTATATATATATTTTTAAATTACTGTGTATATGTGTTGGTGTGTGTATATATATGTATAAATATATACACACACACAGATACAAACACGCACACGCACACGCACACACACACACAGACCCACCCTGATGAAGGACAAATTGGCTGTAACTAC
>NW_022603494.1:0-30032 GCF_008692095.1 Etheostoma spectabile
TTCTGGGAACGTTCCCTGAAGGTTTGTTTTGGTTGTAGTTTGGTTGTCTGCTGGTTAATTGGAAGGTTTTCTTAACGTTCTGGGAACGTTCCGTTTGTGTTACAGCGAACGTTCCCCTAACGTTAAGAGACCGTTGCGTAACGTCGCTGAGGGTTGCAACGTAAGGAACGTTCCCCTAACGTTCTCTAAAGGTTGCAACGTTAAGGGAACGTTTCTCCTAACGTTCGCTTAAGGTTGCAACGTTTTCGGAACGTTCGCCTAACGTTCCTAAAGGTTGTAACTTTTAGAGAACGTTAGGAGAACGTTCCGAGAACGTTCGCTGTAACCAAAAACGAACGTTCCCGGAACGTTAGAAAACCTTCCAATTAACCAGCAGACAACAAACTACACCCAAACAAACCTTCAGGGAACGTTCCCACACCAAAAACGAACGTTCCTCAGAACGTTCTGGGAACCAAATTGTTAGCTGGTTTAAGCTTGTTGCAGTCATTTCAACAGGTTACAGTAGTTGCTTACATTAGCTGTTAAACCACATCTCCATGCAGGAAAATTGTTTTTTTCGGCCTCTTGTTGAACTTTTTGTGATGTCTTAAGCTTGTTGCTGTCATTTCAACAGGTTTACGGTAGTTTCTTAACAGTAGCTGTTAAACACACATTTCCATGCAGGAAATGAGCGTTTTGGCCTCTTCTGAGGTTTTGTGATTTTTTAGCTTGTTGCTGTCATTTCAACAGGTTTACGGTAGTTTCTTAACAGTAGCTGTTAAACACACATCTCCATGCAGGAACGTGCGATTTGTCTTGTTCTGAACTTTTTGTGTTGTTTTAGCTTGTTACTGTCATTTTCAACAGGTTTACGGTAGTTTCTTAACAGTAGCTATTAAACACACATCTCCATGCAGGAAAATTGTTTTTCGGCCTCTTGTGACTTGCTTTTTGTGATGTCTTAAGTTTGTTGCTGTCATTTCAACAGGTTTACGGTAGTTTCATAACAGTAGCTGTTAAACACACATCTCCATGCAGGAAACGTGTGTTTTGGCCTCTTCTGAGCTTTTTATGATGTCTTAAGCTTGTTGCTTTCATTTCAATTGGTTTACAGTAGTTTCTTAACAGTAGCTGTAAAACACACATCTCCATGCAGGAAACGTGCGTTTTGGCCTCTTCTGATCTTTTTGTGATGTTTTTAGCTTGTTGCTGTCATTTAAACAGGTTTACATTAGTTTCCTAACAGTAGCTGTAAAACAAACATCTCCATGCAGAAAACGTGCGTGTTGGCCTCTTCTGATCTTTTTGTGATGTTTTTAGCTTGTTGCTGTCGTTTCAACAGGTTTACATTAGTTTCCTAACAGTAGCTGTTAAACACACATCTCCATGCAGGAACAGCGTTTATGCCTCTTCTGAGCTTTTCTTTTATGTTTTTAAGGTTTTTTCTCTCATTTCAACAGGTTTACAGTAGTTTCTAACAGTAGCTGATAAACACACATCTCCATGCAGGAAACGTGCGATTTGTCTTCTCTGAGATTTTTTTTGATGTTTTAGCTTGTTACTGTCATTTCAAGCAGGTTTAGAGTAGTTTCTTAACAGTAGCTGTTAAAACACATCTCCATGCAGGAAATGTGCGTTTTGGCGTCTTCAGAGCTTTTTTTTATGTTTAAGCTTGTTGCTTTCATTTCACCAGGTTTACGTTAGTTTCATGACAGTAGCTGTAAACACACATCTTCATGCAGGAAACGTGTGTTTCGGCCTCTTCTGAGCTTTTGTTATGTTTTAAGCTTGTTTGGTCATTTCAACAGGTTTACAGTAGTTCTTAACAGTAGCTGATAAACACACACTCCATGCAGGAAACGTGCGATTTGTCTTGTTCTGAACTTTTTGTGTTGTTTTAGCTTGTTACTGTCATTTCACAGTTTAGAGTAGTTTCTTAACAGTAGCTGTTAAACACCATTTCCATGCAGGAAATGAGCGTTTTGGCCTCTTCTGAGCTTTTTGTGATGTTTTTAGCTTGTTGCTGTCATTTCAATAGGTTTACATTAGTTTCTTAACAGTAGTTGTAAAACACAAATCTCCATGCAGGAAACTGCGTTTTGGCAACATCTGATCTTTGTGATGTTTTAAAAATTTTAAAATCATTTAACAGGTTTGCATTAGTTTCTTACAGTAGCTGTACAAACACACATCTCCATGCAGGAACGTGTGGTTTTGGCCTCTTCTGAGCTTTTGTGATTTCTTTAGCTTTTTGCTTTCATTTCAACAGGTTTACATTAGTTTCCTAACATAGCGGTAAACACACATCTCCATGCAGGAAACAAGCGTTTAGGCCTCTTCTGAGCTTTTTGTGATTTTTAAGCTTGTTGCTTTCATTTCAACAGGTTTACAGTAGTTTCTTCTTACAGTAGCTGTTTACACACATCTCCATGAAGGAAACGTGCGTTTTGGCCTCTTCTGATCTTTTTGTGATGTTTTAAGCTTGTTACTGTCATTTCAACAGGTTTACATTAGTTTCCTAACATGAGCTGTTAAACACACATGTCCATGCAGGACACAAGCTTTTTGGCCTCTTCTGAGCTTTTTGTGACGTTTTAAGCTTGTTTCGATCATTTCAACAGCTTTATATTATTTTCTTAACGGTAGCTGTAAAACACACATCTCCATGCAGTAAACTTGCGATTTGTCTTCTTCTGAGCTTTTTCTGATGTTTTAGCTTATTACTGTCATTTCATCAAGTTTACAGTAGTTTCTTTACAGTAGCTGTAAAACACACATCTCCATGTAGAAAACAAGCGTTTAGGGCTCTTCTGAGGTTTTTGTGATGTTTTAAGCTTGTTTCTGTCTTTTCATCAGGTTTACAGTAGTTTCTTAACAGTAGCTGTTAAACACACGTCTCCATGTAGGAAATGTGCGTTTTGGCCTCTTCTGAGCTTTTTTGATGTTTTCGCTTGTTGCTGTCATTTCATCAGGTTTACAGTAGTTTCTTAACAGTAGCCGTTAAACACACGCCTCCATGCAGGAAATGTGCGTTTTTGGCTCTACTGAGCTTTTTGTGATGTTTTAAGCTTGTGTCTGTCATTTCAAAATGTTTACATTAGTTTCTTAACAGTCGCTGTTGAACACACATCTCTGTGCAGGAAAAGTGTGTTTTGGCCTCTCCTGAGCTTTTTTTGATGTTTTAAGCTTGTTGCTGTCATTTCAACAGGTTTACAGTAGTTTCTTAACAGTAGCTGTTAAACACACGTCTCCATGCAGGAAATGTGCGTTTTGGCCTCTTCTGAGCTTTTTGTGATGTTTTAATCTTGTTGTTGTCATTTCATCAGGTTTACAGTAGTTTCTTAACAGTAGCTGTTAAACACACATCTCCATGCAGGAAAAATGTTTTTCGGCATCTTGTGAGCTTTTTTTGATGTTTTAAGCTCTTTGCTTTCATTTCAACAAGTTTATAGTAGTTTCCTAACAATAGCTGTTAAACACACTTCACCTTGGAGGAAACGTGTGTTTCGGCCTCTTCTCAGCTTTTTTTGATGTTTTAAGCTTGTTGCTGTCATTTCATCTGGTTTACAGTAGTTTCTTAACAGTAGCTGTTAAACACACGTCTCAATGCAGGAAATGTGCATTTCAGCCTCTTTCTAGCTTTTTGTGATGTTTTAAGTTTGTTGCTGTCATTGCAACAGGTTTACAGTAGTTTCTTAACAGTAGCTGTTAAACACACATCTCCAAGCAGGAAACAAGCGTTTTGGCCTCTTCTGAGGTTTTTGTGATGTTTTAAGCTTGTTGCAGTCATTTCAACAGGGGACAGTAGTTTCTTAACAGTAGCTGTTAAACACACATCTTCGTGCAGGAAAAGTGTGTTTCGGCCTCTTCTGAGGTTTTTGTGATGTGTTAAGCTTGTTGCTGTCATTTCTACAGGTTTACATTAGTTTCCTAACAGTAGCTGTTAAACACACATCTCCATGCAGGAAACGTGTGTTTCGGCCTCTTCTGATCTTTTTGTGATGTTTTAAGCTTGTTGATGTCATTTCATCAAGTTTACAGTAGTTTTGTAACATTAGCTTTTGAACACACATCTCTATGCAGGAAAAGTGTGTTTTGGCCTCTTCTGAGCTTTTTTTTTAGATATTTTTAGCTTGTTGCTGTCATTTCAACAGGTGTACAGTAGTTTCTTAACAGTAGCTGAGAAACACATATCTCAATGCAGGAAATGTGCATTTCAGCCTCTTCCTAGCTTTTTGTGATGTTTTAAGCTTGTTGCTGTCATTTCAACAGGTTTACAGTAGTTTCTTAACCCTTGTGTTGTCCTTCGGGTCCCCGGAACCCGTGCAGTTTTACCCATCGTGCTGTCCTTCGGGTCCCTGGGACCCACGGCATTGTCCTACGTGTCCCTGGGACCCATGGCATTGTCCTTCGGGTCCCTGGGACTCATGGCATTGTCCTTTGGGTCACTGGGACCCAAAGACCCTTGACGTTGTCCTACGGGTCCCTGGGACCCGTGGCATTGTCCTTTGGGTCTCTGGGACCCTTGACAGTGTCCTTTAGGGTCACAAGGACCCTTGACTTTGTCCTACGGGTCCCTGGGACCCATGGCATTGTCCTTGGGTTCCCTGGGACCCTTGACTTGTCCTTTTTGGTCACAAGGACCCTTGACGTTGTCCTTCGGGTCCAGGGACCCTGGCATTGTCCTTCAGGTCCCAGGGCTCCATGGCATTGTCCTACGGGTACCTGGGACCCGAAGATCCTTGACGTTGTCCTACGGATCCTAGGGACCCTTGACGTTGTCCTTCGGGTCCCTGAGACCCGTGGCGTTGTCCTTCGGCTCCCTGGGACCAATGGCGTTGTCCTTCGGTTCCCTGGGACCCTTGACGTTGACCTTCGGGTCCCTGGGACCTTGACGTTGTCCTTCGGGTCCCTGAGACCCGTGGCGTTGTCCTTCGGGTCCCTGGGACCCATGGCATTGTCCTTCGGGTCCTCGGGACCCTTGATGTTGTACTGGCAATATTTATTATGCCTACTCATTCATCCAGATAAGACTAGTGCATAAATTGCACTGTGGGTCGGAGAGAAAAGTATTTTCAAATGTTCTGTATGTCTGGCACATATTGTAGATTTGACAAATAAATTTGACTCGACTTGAAGTGGCAGCAGTTCAATCCAGTGTGTGTTCAACAAAGTAGCCTACAATAATCATTCCAGATATACGTGTAATTTGACATAACTATGGCTAGAAAAAAATGTACACAAAGTCGAAGTCATATTCAAAATTCTTTTATTTTGTTGACAGATTTTTAGTCAGTGGGTGTTACAGAGGGGTTTTTATTTTAGATGTGTCCTTTTATCACTGCATTAATCAGAATATGGTGTCAACAGCCATAAAATAATCAATTTTGGCCACGTTTCTAGGTATAAAATGTTACATAAATTAGGCTATGAATGACATCTGAACAAACCCCTGTACAAGCGTTCAGAAGTGAAACTGGAAAACTCTGTGTACTGCAGCTGAGTTTTCTGACTCAGAGTATGAGGGAAACACCATTTCAATAAAATGGCCTTTACCAAAAGTGATTACAAAATCCTACACATTTAGCGGGACAAACAGTGTTGAGTGTTCAGCAGACAGCTGTTTTAACCCTTGTCTTGTCCTTCGGGTCCCTGGGACCCGTGCAGTTTTACCCATCGTATTGTCCTTCGGGTCCCTGGGACCCATGGCATTGTCCTACGGGTCCCTCGGACCCATGTATTGTCCTTCGGGTCCCTGGGACTCATGGCATTATCCTACGGGTCCCTGGGACCCAAAGACCCTGACGTTGTCCTACGGGTCCCCTGGACCCATGGCATTGTCCTTTGGTCCCTGGGACCCATGGCATTGTCCTTCGGGTCCCTGGGACCTTTTTGTTGTCCTTTGGGTCACAAGGACCTTGACGTTGTCCTTCGGGTCCCAGGGACCCATGGCATTGTCCTTCGGGTCCCTGGGACCCTTGACGTTGTTGTCCTTCGGGTCCCTGGGACCCTTGACGTTGTCCTTGGGGTCCCTGGGACCCTGACGTTGTCCTTGGGGTCCCTGGGACCCTTGACATTGTCCTTGGGGTCCCTGGGACCCTTGACATTGTCCTTCGGGTCCCTGAGACCCGTGGCATTGTCCTTCGGGTCCCTGGGACCCATGGCGTTGTCCTTGGGCTTGGAGACAGCTGTCTGCTGGGGCACAGTGAGCTTGGAGAAAGCTGTCTGCTGAGGGACAGTGGGCTTGGAGACAGCGGTCTGCTGAGGGACAGTGGGCTTGGAGAATGCTGTCTGCTGAGGGACTGTGGGCTTGGAGGCAGCTGTCTGTTGAGGGACAGTGAGCTTGGAGGCAGGTGTCTGCTGAGGGACAGTGAGCTTGGAGGCAGGTGTCTGCTGAGGGACAGTGGGCTTGGAGGCATGTGTCCGCTGAGGGACAGTGAGCTTGGAGTCATGTGTCTGCTGAGGGAAAGTGAGCTTGGAGGCATGTGTCTGCTGAGGTACAGTGGGCTTGGAGGCAGCTGTCTGGTTGAGGGCAGTGAGCTTGGAGGCAGCTGTCTGTTGAGGGACAGTGAGCTTGGTCTGTGTCTGCTGAGGGAAAGTGAGCTTGGAGGCATGTGTCTGCTGAGGGACATGGGGCTTGGAGGCAGCTGTCTGTTGAGGGACAGTGAGCTTGGAGGCAGCTATCTGTTGAGGGACAGTGAGCTTAGAGTCATGTGTCGCTGAGGGAAAGTGAGCTTGGAGTCATGTGTCTGCTGAGGGAAAATGAGCTTGAAGGCATGTGTCTGCTGAGGGACAGTGGGCTTGGAGGCAGCTGTCTGTTGAGGGACAGTGAGCTTAGAGGCATGTGTCTGCTGAGGGAAAGTGAGCTTGGAGTCATATGTATGCTGAGGGATAGTGAGCTTGGAGTCATGTGTCTGCTGAGGGAAAGTGAGCTTGGAGGCAGCTGTCTGTTGAGGGACAGTGAGCTTGGAGGCAGCTGTCTGTTGAGGGACGGTGAGCTTAGAGTCATGTGAGTAGTATAAGCATACACCTTTAGGTGGGGGCCCAAAATTTGCATATTCCCCCTAAAAAGGTGGGGGTCAAAATTGCCCCCTACAAGTACACCTTTAGGAGGGGGCCAAATCCCCCCTAAATAGGTGGGGGTCAAAATTGCCCACTATAAGTATACCTTTAGGAGGGGGCCAAAAATTTGCATATTCCCCTCAAAAGGGTGGGATCCATACATTTTCGTGACGACTGATGACGTTGACTGTAGGATGGACCTCGGGGAACCAATGGGGGTAAGATACACCCCCTGATACGTCATTAAGGGCAGGGTCTTAGCCTTTAAGTACCGACGGTTAGTCCAGACTCTCCACCTCATTCCTTCAGTCGTCCCCACTGCGTAAGGTACGTTGAACTCCAGATTTGAGCTGCCTAGACATGGATACTCTTGGATTTGATGCCTGCGAGAGCTTAACCAATGGAGAAGGTATTGATTGTGCTTCCACTACATTTGAAAATCGCGGGCCTTCCTGTACATTTGAAATGCGGGGTCCTCCCGCTCCATTTGATTTGTGTTATGCGCCGCTGAAGAAGACGAGAAGTCGGTCTGCGCCTTTAACTAAAAGCCTAGCTGAATGTGGTACGGCTAATTTGGATGTTAGAGGAGTTAATGGATATCTGTATTCTATTGGCTATAGCAATGGATGTGTTACTTTAGCAGTGTGTGCTAGTGTAGACCCAGAGTTGAAGTCTGAGGCTAAGACAGCGTACAAGTTAAGTTTAAAAGATTGGCGTCTTTTTAGATCTGTAGCTTGCCAGGATCTCAATAGTCCAGGTTTTCCTGAGGCTGTTTATGTAACACAGTGGGATAGCTACAAAGAAGGGAAAATCTTTCGTGTTGAAGCAGATAGATTCAATCGATCTCCTGAGGAATTTATTTTTCTCAGAGTTTGTGAGGAAAAAGCGAAATTTGTTGCTGTCAGAGGACGTACGGAGTGGAACTTAAAGCCATATCCTGTCTCTAGCCATGAATGTGAAGAGTGGTTTAAAAACGTCTTCTGCATCCAGTGGTGTGATTGGGAACTTTTGAAGAAACACTTTGATGACATTGACTATGTCATCCGAAGAGATAGCATAAGATCGTCGTATGAGAAGATTAAGAAAAGACTTATATTTGACGACTGTGGGCATCAGTCCCACCCCCTACCCCGCCCGCTCTATAGGCCTAAAATCGTCACCCACAGAGACTAAGATGACGGTGGGTTTGATTATATGCGAATAATTGTCAAAAATAGTTTTTTCTTTAATATGTGTGTAATGAGCGACGAATGTTTATTCTTCCAGAAGGAGTGGAGTGGTACTATCCTATCCCTAGTACACCTCCTGGCCTGCAGAATTATTTCACCCCTCTGACTGTCACCGGATCTTCACCATCATCATCATCATCTACAACACCTGATCATCTTCTGCCACCCCCATCACCCCCATCACCTCCTCTATCCCCATCTCTTTTGGTTTCAGCGTCCCCTCCACCTTCCAGGGGCATATGTCCAGGCCTATCGCCCATAGCCTCTGACGGTACACAGCTGGGGGGAGGCATCGTGTGGTCCGATATCGAGTGTGATTGTGGGTATCTCCATACCGAAGGAGTGGTTTCAACTCTGCTCATAGACGGCATTAAGACGGCATCGCTGTACCTGTTGGAGATAGTGTTGCAGCAGTACTGGGAGGAGGTGTGTTACGGTTGCCAGATCAACCACCCAAGTCAGAAACAGCATGAGTGCTTGACCAGTATCCCTGATTGGTTCTACGGAAAGCACTTTGACCTGCTGATGAAAAGACTATTGAACAGTAATTTTGTGGCTCTTGTGAGTCACTTTCTGACCTTGAAGAGTATCAACGCTGACGACATCAAGATCCGGACAGTTGCTGAAACGGTGTTGTATGAGTTAAAATCAGCTGAAGATGTTACAGTCAAAATCCGTGAAGTGTACGATGCCGCAGTTGGTGATGACCTCGTCAAAGTAGCTCAGATACGCAAAATTGGAGATTGCTGGAGGGATTTATACAAGAGAAAAGCATACTGAGATTCCTGGAGAAAGGTTTATAAGTGTGAAAAACATAATACTGTAATTATGGGTAATTGTTTGTGTTTGATGTATAACAATATCAAGGAACGATATGTAATAATGAAATTGTCAAATCTTTTGGACCAGGCCATAGCTAACAAGGTGAATGATGGTACTATGTACCAATGTAACAGTGAGGCTGACCCAGCTGCTGTGGGTAGGCTTGAAAAAATGATGGAAATTGTGAGAGGTCAAATTTGTACAAGTCCATGGCCTGAGGTGGTTCAAATGATGCTCTCATTGTTGATGACAAGACAGTGTGTTGTGGAAACATTTTGTTCAGTCATAGCTAACCTTACACATGACTTTGAACGGATAAAAGTACATCACCTTTTGTCTCTTTATACCATTATTGTGGATACAGTAAGTCTGTATGTAAGAGAAAAACAATGTGATAATATGCTGCATGATTTGCGAGAGATACATGCATTCATAATCAGTAAAACGGATCTGAATGAGCTATCAAAAACGTTGTCTGTAATAGAATGTGTTTCCATGACGTCATAACCTGTTGTGTTGAAAATAAAAATGTATGACACAAAGCTAATGTTGTCAGTTGTCTCTAAAACGAATCATGGATGATGTTATGGAAAAGATATACTACGATCCTTCACACCCTGGAGGGTTAGGAGGGGTGGATAAGCTTCGTGAAGCGGTCAGAGATTGTACCGGCGTGACTCCAACAATGCCGGCGGTTCAAAAGTTCTTACAGCGTCAGGATACATATACCCTGCACAAGCCTGTATTTCGAAATTTTCAAAGGAGTAGAGTACTTGTTAACGGCATTGACAAACAATTCCAGATTGATTTGGTAGATATGAAGGAATATTCAGCGGAAAATGATAATGTACACTATCTGATGACCTGTATTGACGTGTTTTCTAAATTCGCATGGGTGAAATGTCTTAAAAACAAAACTGGAGCGGTTGTCACATCTGCGTTTAAAGAAATACTAGATGATGGTCGGATACCTCAGAAAGTTCAAACAGACGAGGGAAAGGAGTTTTATAATACTGCTTTTCATAATTTGCTGGAGCACTATAAAATTCGCCATTTCTCGACATCCAATGAGACAAAAGCTAGTGTGATCGAGAGATTCAATCGGACGTTTAAAACACGTATGTGGAGATTTTTAACATCCGTTAACTCACGAAGGTATATTGATGCAATTCCCGACCTTATTACTGCTTACAACTCATCATATCATCGATCAATAAAAATGGCACCGGCTGCGGTGAATAAAGACAATGAGAAAACTGTATTTATCAATCTGTACAAACTGAAATCACCTGCGCCGGTACCCTTTAAATTTCAAGTGGGAAATACGGTACGGATCTCAAAACATCGAGGATTATTTAGAAAAGGATATCAACAAACATATACAGATGAGTTTTTTACAATAGAGAGACTTATAAGTCGCACACCTCCAGTCTATAAACTAAAAGATATTAGTGGTGATGTGCTGACAGGCACCTTTTACGAGGCAGAGTTACAACCGGTGATTATTGATGAGAACAAAAGATTTAAGATAGAGGAAGTTGTGGCAAGAAAGGGGTGGGGCGTAAACGCATGGCGTATGTAAAATGGGTGGTTGGCCGGAGAAATTCAATTCATGGATTTCTGAAAAAGACATTATGGACATCAAATAAATAGGACGTATGATGTATAGACTAACCATTTAGACTCTGACTGCGAAAGACATCGGTGAAAATGAATAAGAATGGATTTTTTATCACGCTACCCAGTAATTCCTCATCATCAGTGTACCCCAGCAATAAGATTAGCCAATTCAGAACAAAGCTTGCTAAACCAATCATTTTGCAGCAGCCCTATGAAGTCGGCCTTATTGAAATTCAATACCCCAGAGTTTGGAACAGTTTTTCAGTAGCGGACGCCGAGGTGGAAGTTTTTGACCTAGCAACAGGGGCACGGTACCATGTTAAAATAGCGGTGGGTTGGTATGATATCGTGCAGGGCGTTATTAAAGAGTATAACGCTAAATGTCTGGTTAACCCAAACATAGACGTCACCCTAAGTTATAACGCCATTACAAATAAAGTATTCTTCTCTGGAGGGGCCGGATATCATGTGTTGTTTAAAGGTCGATTAGCAGAAATACTGGGTTTTGTGCCTAACAAGGCCTTTCTAATACAGGCCGAGCATTTAAAGAAAAAGCTTAGTATAGCCCCACACCCAGCGGATATACACGCAGGTCGTTATAACATATTTATTTATAGTGACATTATAGATTATCAGCTAGTGGGAGATAGCGACGTACCCCTTCTCAGATGCATAAATATTTCTGACGATGCCCGGCGTATGCCCACTCTGAGTTACGACGTCCCCCACTACACAGCTCTCTCGCGCTCCACCATAAGTGACATACAAATTGAACTGCGTGACGATCAGAGTGAACTCATTCCGTTCTCATACGGCAAAGTTATAGTCAAACTGCATTTTAGACCGGTAAAACAGCATTAAAATGATGCGTAAAGCTTACAACGCCGATGACGGTCGCTATACAATTATTACATGAGCCAGGCCGGAGGAGAATTACCTGGTTTTATTGGTTCGAGTACCCAATACGGCAACGGACTAGGCGGTATATTTCGGAATTTATTTCGTATGGCCGTTCCACTTTTTAAAAAAGGGTTTAATTTGGCTAAACCACATCTGAAGACAGCTGCCTCTGGTTTATTGGGGATGTTGTAACAAATGTAAGGAATGCTGTAGCTGGAAAACAACAGGGAAATGGACTTGTGGTATATACACGCAGACCTAAAAAAAACCCGCCCTTAGGAGGGGGGAGGCGTCGACCTGTGTCCAAAAGACGTAAAAGCGCTGGCAAAAATGTTAGAGTAGTCAAAAGGAAGACAGCAAGCAGAAGACGCAGAACCCCCGTCAGACGCTCTCGGAGTTCCCCAAAAGACATTTTCTAGACTGGAATACGCAATATTTTATTACTTTTTCATTCAAGGGAAATTAAAATCATGTCCTTCATACATAATCAGTCTGAAGAGTGTGTGAAGACAGAGCTGGCTCTATTCACGGTGCCGTACACGCAGACATCTATTGAAAAATCATGTTATACAGAAATACCTCCTGTGTCAGCTCTGACAGATACGGGACCGATTGAGTTTTTCATATCTGCTTCTGGCGAAGACTATTTAGACTTGAATGACTCATACCTGTATATACGTGTGAGGATAAGGAACCCGGATGGAACCCCGTTAGCCCCTGCAACCGACGTAGGATTTGTAAATTATCCTGGATGTACGCTCTTCTCCCAAGTAGACATAACATTAGGCGATAGACTGATCACACAGTCTTCAAATACATATCCATATCGTGGAATGATTGAATGTCTGCTAAACTACGGAAAGGACACTCTAGACACACAGTTTAGTACAGGCTTGTTCTGTAAAGACACCGGCGGAAGGATGGACGAAAGATCCATTGCCGGCAACAATCTTGGACTGGTGGAGAGGGGAGGATACACAGGTGAAAGTCGTATCGTAGAGCTAATAGCCCCTATACATGCTGATTTGTTTTTCCAAGAAAAACTTATGCTAAATGGCGTCGACCTTTCTCTGAAATTCATCCGCACAAAAGATGACTTTGTGCTAATGGCCCCTGGAGATGACCTATACACGGTCAAGATAATGTCTGCCAGTCTTTTTGTAAAGAAAGTGTCTGTTGCCCCTACCATACGTCTGGCGCATAGTCGGGCGTTACAACATGCAAACGCCAAATACGCCATTGATCGTGTTGTATTAAAAACATTTTCCATACCAGCTGGTACACGGATGTGCAATCAGGAAAATTTATTTATGGGCCAGATACCTAAATTTGTTGTTTTAGCATTTGTAGATAATGAAGCCTATACAGGTTCTTATGCACGCAATCCATTTAACTTTGGACATTTTGGTACAGAGTTTATTACACTGCATGTCGATGGGCAGTCGTACCCATCCCGGCCTTTCCAACCACACTTTGAAAGGCGACAGTATGCAAGGGAATATTATCAGCTTATTGAATCAACAGGCCGTCATTTAAAGGATCGTAGTCTGGCAATCTCACGTGCCGATTTTGGAGAGGGATACACACTATTCTGCTTCAATTTGGAGCCCGATGGGGGGTGTGCAGGAAACCTGTCGCTGATTAAGACTGGGAATGTACGCCTGGAGGCTCGTTTCAGGAACCCCCTAGCACGCACTGTAACACTAATCTGTTACTCGGTTTTTGATTCTATAGTTGAAATATCCAACCGTAGACAGGTATTGCTAGATCACTATTAGCTATGAATACAGTAGAGCTAACAACAGTACTTGTAAAGACGGTGTCTAGACACACAAATTTTCTAGGGGTGGTAGCGTGTGACCAGTTACCAAAAGCTGTTATATTTAACCTACCAGCGATGGTTGTAGTAAATACACATCCTAGTGATATGCCGGGGGAACATTGGCTAGCCATATACATCACTGAAGACAAGTGCGGCTATTTCTTTGACAGCTTTGGAAATTCACCTACCAGGTTTCTACTAGCGATAAATCGATTCCTCTTAAAGAATTGCGTGGAGATCTATCATTCTGACATTCAGGTGCAAAATAACTATTCTACAGTGTGTGGACAACATTGTGTATTCTTCTTATGTAAAATGCAAAAAAACAAGAGTTTTAATAAAGTTCTTAACATGTATGGTACTAATTTGATATGTAACGATTCTATGGTATGTAATTTTGTCAACAAGATACGTCCTGTGGTGTGCCACGTTCAGAAGTTTAAGTGTGTACAATGCTCATGTGCCTTCTACAGATAACAGTGTTGTGTGATAACGCCAATGATTTAATAAAAGTGTGTGTCAATAAAAAGTCTACGACTGCTTATTTTTAATCAATATTTTTAATGAGATTATGCATAAATGAGGTCGGCTCAAAATAGACAAACCTTGTTACAATTTAACAAGTTAAAATAGAAAATAAAATAGAAAATTGATATTAAAAATACATTGTCACTGCTTTTTTACATTCATTTACTACCTTGTGAGGCTTCACATAAACGAAAGTACAAACCATAATCACATGTGACATTTGCAACATTCATCAGGTAAAAATAGAAAAATATTAAAAATAGAAAAAAAAATATAAATGTGTAAAAAGAAATTGATATTAAAATACATTGTCACTGCTTTTTTTTTTATTTTATTTATTTTTTACATTCAGTCGCGGTCTTATAGGGAATTTGCATAAAAGAAAACAATTTACCCTTTCATGTGACATTGCTACATTCATATGGTAAAAATAGAAAATATTTAAAACAAATAGAAATAGAATGAAAAGAAATAAAATGTAAAAGAAATTCTGTAGACCGTAATAAAAATAGTCAGAAACTAGCCCAACGGGACGTAGGTGGTGATGAATAACGTAGTGTGCGGGGTATAAGACCAATACTCGAATCAACCACACTGCGAATTCTATCGGACGTAGGAGTCCTTAAGGGTCTAATATCTCCTGGTGATGGATTGTTTTTAAATGCAGCAATAGAGCGACGTACGCTGGTGTTTGGGATTACAGATAACGGGACATTCAAGTTTGCAAGGGTTTTTAAAAATAGATCCCACCCGGCAGGTCTTGACTGTGCTGAGATGTTGTTATAGGCTGTCACCCCTTTCACCAGATCGTACAGATGGCTGCCTGATACATTCTTATTGTTCACAATGATCTCACCTTGCTTTGTCCACGATATTTGGTCGTTATTACGAGCTAATGAGGCCATAATAAATTCAGCATTTCTCTTATTCCGTTTCGGCAGGTGTTTTAGAACTTCTGATATAACATCGTCTTCTTCAAC
This sequence comes from Etheostoma spectabile, assembly GCF_008692095.1. Taxonomy (NCBI): domain Eukaryota; kingdom Metazoa; phylum Chordata; class Actinopteri; order Perciformes; family Percidae; genus Etheostoma; species Etheostoma spectabile. The sequence goes on from NW_022603494.1 coordinate 14,946, forward strand.
ATGGTCTTTTGGAACTTCTTTTGAATTATCCACGGGCAGAGATAGTGTGATTACAGATTTTTCTTGTTCACCCTGTTTTACCATAGCCAGATATCTCTGTAGAATGCTGGAGTATCTTTTAGCTTTCTCATATATATCTACGTCCGACTGATTCAGAATTTCACCCATTGCCTGATCCAAATCATTTTGGGCTGCCTGTCTCAAAGTCCCATTTGTTGTTTGCTGTTGTTGCAGCGATAGTAACTGTTGCTGTGGCACTAAAAACATTTTCTGTGTATGTTCCATCTCAAGTACGGGTGATTAAGCTGGTAATGAAGGGGATAGCCGCTCCTAACAGAGGCAGGAGAAACCCTCCTGTCTGATTGAGGAATTTCTTCTTTTTAGAATGGTTAACTTTTTTATCTGCTACTAAGCGGATAGCTCTTTTCTTCTTCTTTAACAATTTGTACTGTTTGGTAGACAAGGGGATGTTACCTCTTAAAATATTAAGAGCTATTTCACACAGGGCGTTAATAAAGTCTGAGTTAGCATTCTTGATAATAGCTCCTCTAACTTTAGGAGTAGCTTTGCGGAGAAGTTGTAGTTGTGTGAGGTTCCGCTCCATGCGCGAGGACATTATAATACCTGGCGTTTCTTTGGCACGTACACAACCTGCTGTGATGAGATCAAACCTGTTCTGAGTCTGTACATGTCTGGTGTCTTGGCTTTATAATCTATCAGTAGATACCCGTATGCTGAACTAGTGGCGTCGTTAAAAGCCTCCAGGAAATATTTACTATTACCGGGGTACATCTGTCTACCCAATAAGTTTATTTGATTTTTGTCTCTCGGATTTTTAAATAGTATGATGTAATTAGTATTCAAGCTTATAGTGCGACTGGTTTTGCCTTGAATAAAAAGATTCTGTACAAGATAGAGGCAGCTGAGATTCCTGTGATGTACATATTTTGTAAAAATGTTTTGAACTTCAATATTGCTGCAGGCTTCACCCATTAAATCGTCTAAAATAAGCAAGTTATTTTTATGGGTGGGTAGCAGTGCCTCGTCACAAAATGAATCAGGTATGCCATTTACAAAATTTATATTTACAAACGTGAGTAGTTCGTCGTATAAAGGTTGCCAGCATGAGTAGATATATACAATATTGTCGATCTTGTGTGAGATAACAGCCGCTGCATTTCGGATTAAGTCTCTGACAAAGTACGATTTACCACAATTTGAGGGGCCACTTACGACGGCACTGAAAGGGTGTTGCAGTTTGCCGTCGAATTCGGTGTGATATTGATTATTAATAGCCATAAGGGAGCGTGGAATAGTCATGAAGAGCGCGGCGTTTGTTGTACACAACCTGGAGTTTTTTCGTCATTGAAGCGTTTTTGAGATGAAATAGTTTTTTATTGCGTGTGATGGTGTGTGCTGATGTAACAAGATGTTGTTCGCTATGCTGATTGGCTACAAATGATTTTACCAACGAGTCGGGAGTGACCACACCGGCATTTTTAGAATTGAGGGTAACCCCTTTGCATTTCACTTGGGTGGCTCCCTGGGCTGTTCGATACGCATAGCATTTTGGACAGCCTGAAACAAATTCGGTTATAAAGTCTTCATCTGGGTCTCCACACATCTGACCATCATTCAGTTCATCGGTAAGATCACCTAGATAAGGGCCTAGTGGAGGAATCCACTCTCCTGGTTTGCTTGTGAAAACTACACTGTCTGTGTCACAATACAAAACACGCTCCTGCAGTTTATCCATGAGGTTATACAATTCTAGTCGCGCATATGCTGTTGTCATTGCTACTATAAAAATATTGACATCACGAATTCTGGAAGCTTGACTGTTAGCCTGACGCCACTGCACTATCGCCACATCTGGGGAAATGAATGAGAACTGCCTCACATCAAAGTTGTCACTGAACATGAGTTGTGTAAATCTGGTTGGATCGGTATGAGTTCTGTCACTGGTAAGTTGCTGCGCATTGAAAAACGACCCCACAGAGAATTTAGAAGCAATTTATTAATGCTACGTACCGCTTTGTTGACAGCTATCTTATCGGGCTCAAGTCTGATGCCTTCTCTAGCGTAATAATTCTCAATGTACGCTTTTTTCTCATCTTCCGTTTTGACATTACCGGGGTATCCTGACGCTTGCTGTTTCAGTTTAAGGAATGTTTTCACATACTCTTTAAAAAGACTGTCGGATTTTTTCGGGAAGTGCCAGACTTCGTCAATGTGAGCTATTTTATAGCCTTTTTCCAACGCCTTCTGCAGCTCGAATGAGACCCACGTCCCCGCCAACTGTCTCTCACGGTCGTTGTGACAACATTGTGTTGTCTGATTCTCCTCACTGGCACATGTGGCACACAGAGGGAACATAAGCTTATCATGACAACGGTGGGGTAGCACAGGATGATAAAGGCCTCTGGGAGGATCCACCGTACACTTCACTAGACCAAAATAATTTGAGATGTCATCAAAATCCCTATAGATTATTTGAGGATGTCCGATAGGGTAATCTTTCTTTGCCTGCACAGTGGGGTAGAGACTTGTAAAGTCGTAATATCTGATCATTTCGCTATCCGTAGCCTTGTGGTAAAGTTTCATGGCATTTGTTCGACCCCCAAATAGCGCATCACGCGGGTTTAGACGCGTTGTCTTGACATAGGTGGACATGAACGCTCTGATCCCCGGATCAGTCCCCACCACCCTGGCCCATCGCATTCCCACATTACAACAACTTTTAGACCGTATATTGACTTTAACGCGGCCAATCTGTTATTAAATTCAGTGTAGAGCTGTCCGTAGGATAGTTTCAGAGTAGGATTGCTTTCTGCTTGAGAATAACAGAACACACAGCCGTGGAAGTAGCATCCAGCAAACTCGTACCCCGTATGGGTGACGTCGCAGTACCCATCGACCGAATACGGCCCAAAGGTTTTTTCACCCCCATTGAGTGCATGTTGGATGACAATGCTCTCTCTATGTGACACATATCCTAACCACTGCATTGACACATCAGAATGTGTCTTATTTGGTTTTATGTAGGCCCCTTCGTAGGTCAGGGCCACACTGTCTCTGGGAATAAAGAGTGTTTTATAAACGCCCATACAACTGGAGGCTAGCGTTGTAAACACAAACGGATCTAGCGTTGTGGAGGCTATGAACGCGTCTCTGTAAATATTGCATGCCTTAGCCAAAACAGCCACATCATTAGAACAGTAGCGGGCAAGCTCTTTGTTCAGGTCGAATGGTGTGTGTCGGATCGTTTGATACCATTCCATGAATGATGCCTTTGAAGCCTCAGACATAGTCTCAAACCCATAGTAGGAGGGGTCGGGGTGGGGACCTATGTAGTTCTCATGTTCCTCAGTATTAAATGTGTGCGGGAAATGCCCTTTTAACACATCAGTGAATCCCATGGCCGCGGGTGTTTTAGCTAACGCCATGGGGAGGAAGCTAAATGAATCAATCCACCTCTGTTTGAAGTTGTCGTCAAACATTGAGATAACGCGGGACCCCCTCATTATGAGTGTTGGACAGATATTTTGCATTACAAAATATTCCAGCAATATGTAGCTGTCGAACCCTGAGGCATTATGTGCTATGAAGGTTGCATTTCTATAGCGTGGTCTTCTGTAATGCTTAACAAATGCTGCCACACAGTTTGTTCCTGAGAAACAGTACTTTGAGCCGCTGCTCGAATCAAGGCTACAGACATAGTTGGCAACGTGTCTATCATTCTGGTAACGTGTTTCAAAGTCGTAGTATATGTATTTTTGGTGTTTTCTTGAGAGGCTGAATATAACATTCATGTTTTGGTTCTATCATGTCTTCCCTGCAGTGTGTGCATTTTAGTGCTTTACAAACGTGTTTTTTTTTCCATACTTGGTATGTCTTGCCGCAATTATCGCAGTATTTTGTCCTGTCGCATGGGATAAAGTGATGTTTTGCATTCATTAGCTTATGCTGGGCTAGACAATGCTGGGATTTGCAAATGCGTTTGCAATCACCGCAGCGCACCGTATTACCGGGCTTGCGAAAACATGCGGTCTGACACACATTGCAGTTCATGCTGCAGCAATGTGAAAGATAATTTGTGTATGGGGCGTAACAGCCATCACAGACATAGGGGGCTCCGAAAAATGATGTTTTGTTTTTAATGAGGTAGTAGTGGTCATCATGTAGATACAGCCACACAGTACGTTCTGTTGTGTTTATGAACTCACTCATAAACCGTTGTCCAGTCAACAATGAACTTGTGTTCGACTTTATTGAACAAGCAACATCATGTGCGTCCTACATGTGCTTTTTTTACCTCGCTGGTTCTTCTCCTGTTCTTCTCCTGTAGTTTACCTTGTATCTGTAAACCAGTATGCCCCTCTAGTGGCCATACCAGGAACTATCATTGAATGCATTCTGCATATCAACACATCCCCCCTTCCGTAGATCTAATAATGCACTGATACTTACGTTACTTATTTACTTGATCTAACATACTGATGCTTACTTTAAACTCTGACAAGCATATCTACAGTTTTAAACAACCTTTTTTTTTTTTCTTACATAACCAAACTTTTCTTTTCTCACTCTTTAATAGTGAACCAATTTTCAGTCCATACTCTTACAAGTTCAGTCTATCAGGTCTTTTTGTTTGGCGCCCAGATCGTCTCAGGACAGGCAATTCCGACTGAACACTGCTCGTGTCCTCCTGTAAATGTCCATCATTGTCAGCCTTTGATGCTGTGCTTGTAGTGAATGCATCAGGATCAATCTCAGTCTCTGTGAAAGTCTCTTTTGTCTTTAGAAGGCTGCGGCGGTTCCTTCTTAACACGTGTCCTTCTTCAGTCTTCACTTTGTATGATCTAGGTCCGATCTCCTGGAGAACAGTTGCTTTCCTGTTCCACGCATCTTGATCGCGAATTCGTACCACGTCATCCCTGACAAGTGGACCAAGAGGTTTTGTCGACTTGTCATACCGTTGTTTCTGTTTCCATTTCATGTTCTCCAACTTAGTCTGTATCCCTGTGTTGTCCTTGATGTCTGTGCAGCAGGGAAGGGTTGTGCGTAATTTGCGGTTCATTAACAGTTCTGCTGGGGATAAACCACATTCAAGCGGGGCAGCTCTGTAGCTCAGAAGAGCTAAGTAAGGATCTGACTTGCTGTCTGTGGTCTTTTTTAGAATCTGTTTGATGATGTGCACCCCCTTTTCAGCTTTGCCATTTGCCTGTGCATGCTGAGGACTGGATGTAACGTGATTGAAGCCATAGTGGCTCACAAACTGCATCCATTCTTTGCAGTTGTAACAAGGACCATTGTCACTTACTACAGTCTTTGGTATTCCATGCCGGGCAAATATGGACTTTACATGTATAATGACAGTACTGGCACTTGTGCTTGACAGCAGGGCAATTTCTGGGAAGTTCGAGTAGTAGTCAATCACTAGCAAGTAGTCCTTTCCATTGCATTGAAACAGGTCAGTTCCAACTTTCTCCCATGGTGCACTTGGAAGTTCTGGAATCATCATTGGTTCCCTTGCCTGCTTGCTCTGGTACTTGTTGCACGTCTCACACTTTCCAACCATGTTTTCTATGTCACCATTAATGCCAGGCCAATACACGGCGCTTCTGGCTCTCCTTTTGCATTTCTCAATTCAAAGGTGTCCTTCATGTAGCTGTCTAAGGATCTCTGGCCTAAGGCTGTGTGGGATGACAATTCTGCTGTCTCTCAGTAACAGTCCATTTGCCACACTTAGCTCTGCTCTGATGTGATAATATTTAGGACAGGAACCCCTGGACCATCCGGTCAGCATGTTGTTGATTACTGCTTGCAATTCTTTATCTTTGTCCAATTCATCACGTATTTGCTTTGCTTTGACATCAGATGCTGGCAGAGACTCAACTATCATGTTGATGTGATTTTCAATTTCACTTTCAGTGGAACTCAATTCACTCATCACTGGCGCTCGTGACAGCGCATCTGCTATCACTAGATGTTTGCCCGGAGTGTATATTAACTCAAAGTCATACCTCTGCAGCTTCATGATGAGTCGCTGGATCCTGGGCGACATCTCGTTGAGATTCTTTTTGATGATTGACACCAGAGGGCGATGATCTGTTTCAACAGTGAAAGAAGGAAGCCCGTAAACATAGCAGTGGAATTTTTCTAGTCCATATGCCAATCCCAAGCATTCTTTCTCTATTTGTGCATATTTAGTTTCAGTTTTGGTCATTGATCGCGAAGCGTAGGCAACTGGCTTCCAGCCATCTCCTTCTGCCTGCAGGAGGACAGCTCCCAGGCCATCTTTTGATGCATCTGTTGAAATCTTCTGTCTTTTTGCTGGATCATAATACGCAAGCACAGGGGACTTGGTCAAAGTTGTCTTGAGAGCATTCCATTCTCGCTCATTCCTTGGTGTCCACTTGAACTCTGTGGAGTCGTGCAGTAGTTCCCTCAGTGCTGACGTTTTCACAGATAAGTTGGGTATAAACTTGCCGATGAAGTTGATCATCCCCATTATTCTGAGTACCCCTTCTTGTCTGTGGGGCGGGGCATGCTACAGATTGCTTTTATTTTTTTTTATCCGGCTCAATTCCTTCAGCGGACAACTTGTCTCCGAGGAATGTTATTTCTTGCACACCAAACTGACATTTTGCACGATTCAATTTCAGTCCATTGTCAGACACCCTGTGGAGAACTTTTGCCAGTCTCTCGTTGTGCTCCTGAAGGGTGGACCCCCATATGACTAAATCATCGATGTAGCATCGCACTCCTTCTAGACCCTCAAGCATGTTGTCCATCGCTCGATGATAGATCTCTGATGCTGAGATTATGCCAAAGGCATGCGTAAGAATCTGTATCGACCGTACGGCGTATTGAATGTGCAGTATCTTGAGCTTTTGTCATCTAACTGGATCTGCCAGAATCCCTGCGCTGCATCCAGCTTGGAAAAATACTTTGCACCTGCCATTTCACTTGCAATTTCCTCACGTTTTGGTATTTGGTAGTGCTCACGTTTTATGTTCCTATTTAAGTCTCCTGGATCCATGCAAATCCTTAGTTCTCTGTTCTTGTTCTTTTTGTCTACGCACACCATAGAGTTAACCCACTCTGTAGGCTCTTCTACTTTAGTGATCACATTCAGTTCACACATTCTGTCCAGTTCTTTCTTAAGGCGCTCCCTAAGTGGAGCTGGGATTCTCCTTGGAGCATGGATAACTGGTTGCGCATCCTCTTTCAATTGAATTGAATATGTGTAGGGTAGACAACCCAGCCCATTAAACACATCAGGAAAACGTTGCACTACAGAGTCGACTGTGCTGTTGTGTGCCCTCGCAGCTTCTGAACAGCTGATTTGGTAGACTCTTCTCACCAGATTCAGTTTCTTTGATGTGACCCCTCCTATCAGCGACTCACGACCCTCAGGTACCACAGAGAACATCACACTGTATTCTTTGTTCTTCACTGTCACTCTTAGCCTACACTGACCTTTGCTTTCTATTTCTTTTCCGTTGTAATCTTTCAGCTGCACTGCTTTCTTGAATATTTTCGGCTTTTCTTTCATAACCCTGATTTCTGTCATGCTGATCAGATTGGCTTGAGCACCCGTGTCAATTCTCAGAGCTACCAAAGCTCCATTTATTGGAAGTGAAACTACCCAGTTTTCATCTTCTGTGTGCCTTTCATGTGCCTCTGTGGCTTGCCCTTTCTTCGCATTTTCACATGACACCATGGCTATGAAGAACGTCTCACTCAGGTCTGTTTCCTCAACTAACCTCACTGGCTTTGATCTATCTTTAGTAAGGCACTGTTTGGCGAAATGATTTTTTCCATTGCATTTTGCACATCTTTTGCCATATGCAGGGCACTGCCTTGGCTCGTGTTTGCCACCACATCGTTTGCAACCTGTTGCATTGTTGTTGGTTTTCTGTTGATTATTTCTTTTCAATTTATTTCTGACGACCGCTACGTTAGCGCTCTCGTGCATTACCGATGCACTCGTGTCAGCAAACGTCTTTGCATGCTGTTGAGCTAGCTCACTAGCATGGCATATTTTCTCAGCCTCATCCAAAGTTAGCTTATCGTCTCTCAGCATCCTTTCCCTCGTCTTCCTGTCAAGTATTCCGTAAACTATCTGATCGCGGACCATGGAATCTTTCAAATCTCCAAAATCACATGACTGTGCCTTCAGCTTTAAATCAGTCATAAAGCAATCAAATGTCTCTCCTGCCTGTTGCATTCGTGACCGGAACACATACCTCTCGTATAATGTTCTTTTTCGGGGAGCAGTATGCGTCGAATTTTTCAATGACTTTACCGTAGTCATTCTTGTCATCAGCTCTTGCAAACTCGAATGTGTTGAAGACCTCCATGGCTTGGGGACCCCGCGACCGTGAGCAGAATTGCAATTTTCCTTGGTCCTGGCTTGTTGTCCATTCCGTGGCGGAAAAATACAGCTCAAACTGCTGCTTGAAAGACTTCCAATTGCAGTCCACATTTCCAACGAGTTTCAGTCCCTCCCGGTCCGGCCGTGGCGTCCATCTTCGGTTAAGCAAGCGTTTCAACATCCAGTTTTACTCCTGGTACCATGTTGTGTTTATGAACTCACTCAAAACCGTTGTCCAGTCAACAATGAAACTTGTGTCGACTTTATTGAACAAGCAACATCATGTGCGTCCTACATGTGCTTTTTTTACCTTGCTGGTTCTAAATCTAGTGTCCTACCTGTTTACCTGTATTGTAAACCAGTATGCCCATACCAGGAACTTCATTGAATGCTCATATGAACACGTTCTTATGTCTCATCATGCGTTTTTAAAGCTGGGGTTTTTTACAGCCGGCAGCTTGATGAAATATTATGATCTTAATTTTCAAATGCTTCTGAAACTTGTCAATGTCAGAAATGATACATCATAGTGTGAATTGTTATACCCCAATTCACTATACAGGCGCTTTGCATAGTCTAGTCTGTCATCTTTAGACATACTCTCATTAGCATAGTACGCGAGGCATATCCCAAAGCATAGCCCATCTCCTGTATTCATAGGATTAAAAAGTGCATTAATCTTCCGTCCTATGATGTTGTCATAACCCACGAAGCCTAGTTTACACCTAGCCCCTCCTGACATGCTACGTGCCACGGTGACAACAAACTCTAAAGAATCATCGGTTAATGACGAGTTGTTACTCTGCAGAGCTTGAGCTATTTGATCTAGAAATGAGTCGACATTGTAGCCATCGCGTGCATGTAACACGGTTTGTATATCATCAGCCAACGCTGGACCCCTTAATACCACATTCAATACGCTGTCTTGTTTGGTTGTGGATTGCAATGCTGTGTTAATTAGGCCTGTTAGGCTACTGTGAACCTGCGATGGGACGCTACTAACATCAGTCAAATCTATTCCACTCAATGAGATGTTCTGACGGAATTCAGCAGCATTAATATCGGAATTTCTCTGACATTTATAGCGTTTGTTACCCTGCCACCGCCCTGGCTGTGTGTGCTGGTAGATGGTCTACTGTCCGTATTTAGAAATTGTTGTGCTGGGTTGGCCCTGGTGGGCGTACCGTCTGTACATCAGCTGCCTCTATCTGTATTAGGTGTGTTCTGTGTAGCGATGCAGTGCTGGTGGACGGTACGCTGTCTGTATTTAAGCAGGTGTGTGGAGGGTTTTTGCTCAGGTATGCATAGATGTTCTGACGCATGGCCGTCCTCATACACACTAGGCACCAGCCTGTCTGAATTTAACAAATGTGTTGTTTCCTTTTTTTCATATTCTGTCGTTGTTTGTCACACTTTGCCAGGAATTCATCATCATAATCACTTTCATTGTCTATATTGTATTCAATACCTGCAATTTTGTAGCACCTTTCAATAATTTTTGCATGTTCGTAGTCACTCTTTGGATCGTTTTCGAATAATGATAATAAATCAGCATCACTATCCGGATTCTCTAGATGCTTTGATTTTTTTTCTTTTACGTGGGGGATCCATTTTCAGGCTAATCAAGTTTAGCCTTGGTGTTTGCGTTTTCTGATTGTCGCTGCTTGTAAAGGAGTTTGAACTGTCGCCAATTTTGCGCAATTAGTGTTTTTACCAACGCCTCTAATTTTGCATTCTTTTCTAAGACGGCTGTCTCTAATGCTGCATTCTTTTCTAAGACGCTTTTGATTTGATCTTTTACATCACCACGGAGATTGTCTATTTTAACATTTATGACGTCAATTATAGAATCGGCAGGGGTCTGTATTTGACTAAGATCAACCCAGGAGTTGAAAAACTCTTCACCGTCTGATAATGCCACCGACTCTTGAGTTGTGCCTGTTGCTACATACTGTTCAAGAGGATTGCTCTGACCTAACTGCTGAATGTCACCACTTGATAAATTCACATATGTCTCATGCACTGGTATAATTCTTAAATCAGCGGACGCACCGGATTCGCTGAGTCCATAGGCGTGGATCAGTGCAGCCTCGGCAGCCTCTTCTGAAGTGACAGGTCCTTGGTCTGGTGGCGTTGAAACATGGGGGCCATCATCATTTACTTCCGGGGCTCCAAGCCACTCCTAGGGGTGAAATGAGAGGACGTGATAATCACACACTCAACCACACACCTTATTTAGAAAAAAAAAAAAAAAAAAAAAAAAAAAATAAAATAAAAAAAAATTAAAATTAAAATAAAATTAAAAAAATTAAAAAATAAATAAATAAAAATAAAAAATAAAAAAATATATATAAAAAATAAAAAATTAAATTAAATTTAAACAAAAATTAATTAAAATAAAAAACATCAATACATTAAATTTATAAAATACCAAAAATATTATTGTAATAAAATTAGAATTAATAACACAATTAACATATTAATAAATGTAAATTAGCACATGTAAAACCCCTCTATGCAGCCCTCTGTAGACCCTGGGGAGAAAACAGCTATGCTGCCCTCTTCAGGTCAAGGAGAAAGACACACACTTACCTCTACACCTGCTCGCTGCTGTGAAAACATTATGCACTGCAAAATGCTCACATATTAATAATCAGACCACATAACCTTTACCATTAAGGTTATAACGAACACACAGACACACTACGGCTGTTGCTGACTATCTAGCTAGCTAAACACAACGTTAGATTTACACACACACACTATTGCATAACGTGCACACTTCGCTGCGCACACACACACACACACACACCACACACACACACACCACACACACACACACACATCTGCATCCCGACCGTATCCTTGATCCTTCACCATAAGTGTTTAATCACCAACACAATGTGAAGCTTCATTATCATTCACCCTTTCCCATTTACTGCTTTTAATGATACGCACTCTGCGACACTCGCGGGGAAAATCAACCGCTCTCTGTTAGATTCTGTGTACAATAATAATATCTCCTAGAAAAACGAACCCTGCCGCTTTTGTACGTTAGCTATAGTACTGGCTGAGTCATGCTAGATAAAGTGAAGACAGGAGTCCACTTGCACTGTTTTCTTGATTATAAAAGGGTTATTTACATCAAAGTAATCAGTATCAAAACAAAGCTCTGTGACAGCTAAGTGAGTGTCTCTATCCACGCTGTAAGCACCTGTTTTCTTCATTAGCTGTGTAAGCAGAGGCTCTGTTTACATGCCATGGGAAAGGACTGCATTGAGAAGCACATAGCAGTATAACGCTTAACACTCTGTGTCTTCATTTAGTTGTATAAACATGGGCTCTGTTTATACCCTATGGGAAGGACTATGGTGAAAAAACACATGTTGGCCCCCCCACAGGTAGCATAACTAATTTCCCTAGCAATCACAGGCTCTGGAGGACTTTTCCCAGCGCTCATCCCATCAATAGTACATTAACATCTGCTTCAACTCCGAGACCCTGCCGCTAAGATAAACACCCTTTAGCGCTCCGAAAACAAGCCTTAACCAGAGCTTCATTTAAACATCTTGTTCGACTCTGGTGCGGAACTCAGATCATACCTAGGTATTTACAACCCCTGTTACACGGCAGGCCATCGGCGGGTCAACCATCTCTAGTTCTCTCTCTCTACTCCATGCACATCATTTACACACACACACACACACACACCACACACAATCGGCCTAGTTGTTTAATCACACAGCCTTAAACCACGGCTTCATCTCAACAGCTGCTAAACACGGCACTAGATTTACACACACACACCACACACACACACACACACACAGCCGCACAGGAGCTGCATCAACATGCACACGGCGCTTTCTCCCTCGCCTCAACCTACATCGCTGTTTAATCACTCAGTCTTAGCAGGAAACTTTTAAAAACATAATTCACTTACCGTCTTTTTCTTCTTCTTCCTTGATATAAATTCCACTTGATTTGACAATCTGCATGCGCAGCGTCACTCGCGGGGGGAAATTAAGCCGCTCTCTGGCAGTGCTAGTAATATAATTATCATCTCCTAGAAAACGTACACAGAACCCCTTAAAGTTTAAAACAATGCTAAAAGTAAGAGTGTGCTAGCAGGGTATTACACACAACACTACCCCTCTATAACACAGATAACCACGCACATTCCAATCTGCATCGCTGTTTAATCACTCAGCCTTAGCAGTGAAACTTTTAAAAACATTCACTTAGCATCTTTTTCTTCTTTCTTCTTCTTTATATAAATTACAACCTAATGAAACACATGAATGCGCAAAGGTACGCTTATAGTGGGCGATTTTCGAACCCCTCCCTAATAGATGCGTCATGCATGAGCCACGTGAACGCGCAAAAGTGTACTTGTAGTGGGCAATTTTGACCCCCCTCCGCACGTGCACGCGCAAAGGTGTATGCTTATACTACTCATGTGTCTGCTGAGGGAAAGTGAGCTTGGAGTCATGTGTCTTCTGAGGGAAGTGGCTTGGAGGCAGCTGTCTGTGAGGACAGTGGGCTTGAAGGCAGCTGTCTGTTGAGGGACAGTGAGCTTGGAGGCAGCTGTCTGTTGAGGGACAGTGAGCTTAGAGTCATGTGTCTGCTGAGGGACAGTGAGCTTGGAGTCATGTGTTTGCTGAGGGACAGTGGGCTTGGAGGCAGCTGTCTGTTGAGGGACAGTGAGCTTGGAGGCAGCTGTCTGTTGAGGGACAGTGAGCTTAGAGTCATGTGTCTGCTGAGGGAAAGTGAGCTTGGAGTCATGTGTATGCTGAGGGATAGTGAGCTTGGAGTCATGTGTCTGCTGAGGGAAAGTGAGCTTGGAGGCATGTGTCTGCTGAGGGACAGTGGGCTTGGAGGCAGCTGTCTGTTGAGGGACAGTGAGCTTGGAGGCAGCTGTCTGTTGAGGGACAGTGAGCTTAGAGTCATGTGTCTGCTGAGGGAAAGTGAGCTTGGAGTCATGTGTCTGCTGAGGGAAAGTGAGCTTGGAGGCATGTGTCTGCTGAGGGACAGTGGGCTTGGAGGCAGCTGTCTGTTGAGGGACAGTGAGCTTGGAGGCAGCTGTCTGTTGAGGGACAGTGAGCTTAGAGTCATGTGTCTGCTGAGGGAAAGTGAGCTTAGAGTCATGTGTCTGCTGAGGGAAAGTGAGCTTGGAGGCATGTGTCTGCTGAGGGACAGTGGTCTTGGAGGCAGCTGTCTGCTGAGGGACAGTGAGCTTGGAGGCAGCTGTCTGTTGAGGGACAGTGAGCTTAGAGTCATGTGTCTGCTGAGGGAAAGTGAGCTTGGAGTCATGTGTCTGCTGAGGGAAAGTGAGCTTGGAGTCATGTGTCTGCTGAGGAAAGTGAGCTTGGAGGCATGTGTCTGCTGAGGGACAGTGGGCTTGGAGGCAGCTGTCTGTTGAGGGACAGTGAGCTTGGAGGCAGCTGTCTGTTGACGGACAGTGAGCTTAGAGTCATGTGTCTGCTGAGGGAAAGTGAGCTTGGAGTCATGTGTCTGCTGAGGGAAAGTGAGCTTGGAGGCATGTGTCTGCTGAGGGACAGTGGGCTTGGAGGCAGCTGTCTGCTGAGGGACAGTGAGCTTGGAGGCAGCTGTCTGTTGAGGGACAGTGAGCTTGGAGGCATGTGTCTGCTGAGGGAAAGTGAGCTTGGAGTCATATGTCGCTGAGGGAAAGTGAGCTTGGAGGCATGGTGTCTGCTGAGGGACAGTGGGCTTGGAGGCAGCTGTCTGTTGAGGGACAGTGAGCTTGGAGGCAGCTGTCTGTTGAGGGACAGTGAGCTTAGAGTCTGTGTTCTGCTGAGGGAAAGTGAGCTTGGAGGCATGTGTCTGCTGAGGGAAAGTGAGCTTGGAGGCATGTGTCTGCTGAGGGAAAGTGAGCTTGGAGGCAGCTGTCTGCTGAGGGACAGTGGGCTTGGAGGCAGCTGTCTGTTGAGGGACAGTGAGCTTGGAGGCAGCTGTCTATTCAACTTAATTTTTAACGTCACTTACACTGCAATATTGTTTCTCTTATCATGGCAACCGCACTTAAAATTCCTTTTGTTTGACGGCATTTTACTTACTCAGTCTACCATATTTTCATTGTCTATTTCTTGCCTGTATTTCTTGCCTTGTATTTCTTTCGTGCTTACTTGTGTGTGTGTTTGTTTTTTTTGCTGTTGCTGCTATGCTGCTACTGTAACGACAGAATTTCCCCGTCGTGGATGAATAAAGTATAATCTATCTATCTGTTGAGGGACAGTGAGCTTAGAGTCATGTGTCTGCTGAGGGAAAGTGAGCTTGGAGTCATGTGTCTGCTGAGGGAAAGTGACCTTGGAGGCAGTTGTCTGTTGAGGGACAGTGAGCTTGGAGGCAGCTGTCTGTTGAGGGACGGTGAGCTTAGAGTCATGTGTCTGCTGAGGGAAGTGAGCTTGGAGTCATGTGTATGCTGAGGGATAGTGAGCTTGGAGTCATGTGTCTGCTGAGGAAAGTGATCTTGGAGGCAGCTGTCTGTTGAGGGACAGTGAGCTTGGAGGCAGCTGTCTGTTGAGGGACGGTGAGCTTAGAGTCATGTGTCTTGAGGGAAAGTGAGCTTGGAGTCATGTGTCTGCTGAGGGAAGTGGGCTTGGAGGCAGCTGTCTGTTGAGGGACAGTGGGCTTGAAGGCAGCTGTCTGTGAGGGACAGTGAGCTTGGAGGCAGCTGTCTGTTG
>NW_022603495.1:5000-12500 GCF_008692095.1 Etheostoma spectabile
GCCGCCCCGAGACTCCTCGGTGCATTTCTCTGGAGGCCTATGTTTTCAAAAACTGGGTTTCCGAAATCGTGCGGATGGTAGCTGCGAAAACCACCCCAAAGTGGCGCTCACCGGAGAAGGGGAAAAAGTGCGCAAGCGGTTGACCCTTTACCGCCCGTCACCTCCCCCGGTCGAAAAACTTAGAAAAAATCCAGGGTTTCGCGCCCAGGGTAACCTAATTTTCATTTTTTTTCAAAGTTTTTCGACCGAGGGAGGGGAAGGGAAGCGGTAGAGGGTCAACCGCCTCTGCATTTTCTCCCCCTTCCCCGGTCGGGAAGAAAGTCAACACTTAGAAAATTTTCGACACTTAGAAAAAAGTCGACACTTTGAAAATTTTCGACACTTTGAAAAAAGTCGACACTTTGAAAAAAGTCGACACTTGGAAAAAAGTCGACACTTTGAAAATTTTCGACACTTTGAAAATTTTCGACACTTTGAAAATTTTCCGCACTCGGACGGAACCGGAGCTCCGGGGGGGGGGGGGGGACCGGCGCGAAACGCCGCGGTTTGACTCTCTCTCCGGGCCCTTCCTCCGGAGAGAAGGCCCTCAAATTGCGGTTAAAATCATCCGGGGGGAGACGCACCGTCGGCGGACTGAGCTGTCCCAACTCCCCCTGTCACCCTCCGCCTGGTTACTGTGGAGCTGGGGGTGTTAAAACGCGGTAAAAATCATCCGGGGGAGACGCACCATGAGCGGACTGAGCTGTCCCAACTCCCCCTGTCACCCTCCGCCTGGTTACTGTGGAGCTGGGGGTGTTAAAACGCGGTAAAAATCATCCGGGGGAGACGCACCATGAGCGGACTGAGCTGTCCCAACTCCCCCTGTCACCCTCCGCCTGGTTATTGTGGAGCTAGGGGTGTTAAAACGCGGTAAAAATCATCCGGGGGAGACGCACCATGAGCGGACTGAGCTGTCCCAACTCCCCCTGTCACCCTCCGCCTGGTTAATGTGGAGCTAAGGGGTGTTAAAACGCGGTGAAAATCATCCGGGGGAGACGCACCATGAGCGGACTGAGCTGCCCCAACTCCCCCTGTCATCCTCCGCCTGGTTACTGTGGAGCTGGGGGTGTTAAAACGCGGTAAAAATCATCCGGGGGAGACGCACCATGAGCGGACTGAGCTGCCCCAACTCCCCCTGTCATCCTCCGCCTGGTTAATGTGGAGCTAAGGGGTGTTAAAACGCGGTGAAAATCATCCGGGGGAGACGCACCATGAGCGGACTGAGCTGTCCAAACTCCCCCTGTCATCCTCCGCCTGGTTAATGTGGCGCTAAGGGGTGTTAAAACGCGGTAAAAATCATCCGGGGGAGACGCACCATGAGCGGACTGAGCTGTCCCAACTCCCCCTGTCATCCTCCGCCTGGTTAATGTGGCGCTAAGGGGTGTTAAAACGCGGTAAAAATCATCCGGGGGAGACGCACCATGAGCGGACTGAGCTGCCCCAACTCCCCCTGTCATCCTCCATCTTGTTAATGTGGAGCTAAGGGGTGTTAAAACGCGGTAAAAATCATCCGGGGGAGACGCACCATGAGCGGACTGAGCTGTCCCAACTCCCCCTGTCATCCTCCGCCTGGTTAATGTGGCGCTAAGGGGTGTTAAAACGCGGTAAAAATCATCCGGGGGAGACGCACCATGAGCGGACTGAGCTGTCCCAACTCCCCCTGTCATCCTCCATCTTGTTAATGTGGAGCTAAGGGGTGTTAAAACGCGGTAAAAATCATCCGGGGGAGACGCACCATGAGCGGACTGAGCTGTCCCAACTCCCCCTGTCATCCTCCGCCTGGTTAATGTGGCGCTAAGGGGTGTTAAAACGCGGTAAAAATCATCCGGGGGAGACGCACCATGAGCGGACTGAGCTGCCCCAACTCCCCCTGTCATCCTCCATCTTGTTAATGTGGAGCTAAGGGGTGTTAAAACGCGGTAAAAATCATCCGGGGGAGACGCACCATGAGCGGACTGAGCTGTCCCAACTCCCCCTGTCACCCTCCGCCTGGTTATTGTGGAGCTAGGGGTGTTAAAACGCGGTAAAAATCATCCGGGGGAGACGCACCATGAGCGGACTGAGCTGTCCCAACTCCCCCTGTCACCCTCCGCCTGGTTAATGTGGAGCTAAGGGGTGTTAAAACGCGGTGAAAATCATCCGGGGGAGACGCACCATGAGCGGACTGAGCTGCCCCAACTCCCCCTGTCATCCTCCGCCTGGTTACTGTGGAGCTGGGGGTGTTAAAACACGGTAAAAATCATCCGGGGGAGACGCACCATGAGCGGACTGAGCTGCCCCAACTCCCCCTGTCATCCTCCGCCTGGTTAATGTGGAGCTAAGGGGTGTTAAAACGCGGTGAAAATCATCCGGGGGAGACGCACCATGAGCGGACTGAGCTGTCCAAACTCCCCCTGTCATCCTCCGCCTGGTTAATGTGGAGCTGGGGGTGTTAAAACGCGGTAAAAATCATCCGGGGGAGACGCACCATGAGCATATTGAGCTCTGCCATCTGCCCCTATGTCCCTGCTCCTGGTAACCCCTGAAGAAATAGCCAAAAATTGTTTTAAATGAATCCGGGGAAGACGCACTGTGAGGGGACCGAGTTCTGCCAGCACTCCCTGTCATATTTCGCCTGGTTAATGTGGAGGAAAATGGCGTTAAAATGCGGTTAAAATCATCCGTGTGAGAGGCTCCATGGGTGGGTTGAGCTCTGCCTGCTCCCCCTGTCATGCTCCACCTGGTTACTGTGGTCAAAAAGGGCGTTAAAACGCGGTTAAATTCATCCGTGTGAGAGGCTCCATGGGCGGGTTGAGCTCTGCCTGCTCCCCCTGTCATGCCCCACCTGGTTACTGTAGTCAAAAAGGGCGTTAAAACGCGGTTAAACTCATACGTGTGAGAGGCTCCATGGGCGGGTTGAGCTCTGCCTGCTCCCCCTGTCATGCTCCACCTGGTTACTGTGGCGAAAAAGGGCGTTAAAATGCGGTTAAAATCATCCGTGTGAGAGGCCCTATGTGCGGGTTGAGCTGTGCCTGCTCTCCCTGTCATGCTCCATCTGGTTACTGTGGCCCAAAAGGGCGTTAAAACGCGGTTAAAATCATCCGTGTGAGAGGCCCTATGTGCGGGTTGAGCTGTGCCTGCTCTCCCTGTCATGCTCCATCTGGTTACTGTGGCCCAAAAGGGCGTCAAAACGCGGTTAAAATCATCCGTGTGAGAGGCTCCATGGGCGGGTTGAGCTGTGCCTGCTCTCCCTGTCATCCTCCGCCAGCTAACCATGGAGGTAATCACCGACACGTTGCGGTTAAATTCATCCAGAGGAGAAGCCCCATGAGCGGATGGAGCTCTGACGCTCTCCGCCGTCTTTCTCTGGAGGCCCATGTTTTCAAAAACTGGGTTTCTCAAATCGTGCGGATGGTAGCTGCGAAAACCACCCCAAAGTGACGCTCACCGGAGAAGGGGAAAAAGTGCGCAAGCGGTTGACCCTTTACCGCCCGTCACCTCCCCCGGTCGAAATACTTAGAAAAAATCCAGAATTTTTCGCCCCTGGTAACCTAAGTTTTTTTTCTAAGTTTTTCGACCGGAGGAGGGGAAATGCAGAAGCGGTTGACCTTCTCCCGCTTCTGCAAATGCCTTCTCCGGTCGAAAAACTTTAACTTTTTAACACTTTGAAAAAGGCTCCAGGGCCCTAATCCGCCACTCTTATCCCCAGCTAGAGGCTCTGTTGCTGGGCAATGGCCCCCAGGGCTGCAGGCCTCCCTTCTCTGCCCCAGAAACATGCACTGACACTGGGTTAAAAGCCTCCAGCACCCTCACACCCCCTCGTTAGGCCCAGCTTGTGGCTCTGTTGCCGGGCAACGGCCTCCAGGGCTGCAGGCCTCACCTCTGTGCCCCACTCTCAAGCACTGAAGCTGGGTTAACAAGCTCCAGCACACTCACACTCCCTCGTTAGGCCCAGCTTGTGGCTCTGTTGCCGGGCAACGGCCTCCAGGGCTGCAGGCCTCACCTCTGTGCCCCACTCTCAAGCACTGAAGCTGGGTTAACAAGCTCCAGCACACTCACACTCCCTCGTTAGGCCCAGCTTGTGGCTCTGTTGCCGGGCAACGGCCTCCAGGGCTGCAGGCCTCACCTCTGTGCCCCACTCTCAAGCACTGAAGCTGGGTTAACAAGCTCCAGCACACTCACACTCCCTCGTTAGGCCCAGCTTGTGGCTCTGTTGCCGGGCAACGGCCTCCAGGGCTGCAGGCCTCACCTCTGTGCCCCACTCTCAAGCACTGAAGCTGGGTTAACAAGCTCCAGCACACTCACACTCCCTCGTTAGGCCCAGCTTGTGGCTCTGTTGCCGGGCAACGGCCTCCAGGGTGAAATGCATCCCCTGCATGCCCCACTCTCATGCACTGAAGCTGGGTTAACAAGCTCCAGCGCCATCACACTCCCTCCCTAGGCCCAGAAAGTGGCTCTCACTCTGGCCTTTGACCTCCAGGGTTATAACCCTTCACTCTGTGGCCCAGTTACATGCACTGACACTGGGTTAACAGGCTCCAGCACCCTCCCACACCCCCCAAAGGCCCAGTAAGTGGCTCTAAGTCTGGCCTGTGACCTCCAGGGTTATAGGCCTTCACTCTATGCCCCAGTTACATGCACTGACCCTGGCTAAACATGTTCCAGCACCCTCCCACACCCCCCAAAGGCCCAGTAAGTGGCTCTGAGTCTGGCCTATGACCTCCAGGGTTATAAGCCTTCACTATATGCCCCAGTTACATGCACTGACCCTGGGTAAACATGTCCCAGCACCCTCCCACACCCCCCAAAGGCCCAGTAAGTGGCTCTGAGTCTGGCCTATGACCTCCAGGGTTATAAGCCTTCACTATATGCCCCAGTTACATGCACTGACCCTGGGTAAACATGTCCCAGCACCCTCCCACACCCCCAAAAAGGCCCAGTAAGTGGCTCTCACTCTGGCCTGTGACATCCAGGGTTATAAGCCTTCACTCTGTGGCCCAGTTACATGCACTGACCCTGGGTAAACATGTCCCAGCACCCTCCCACACCCCCCAAAGGCCCAGTAAGTGGCTCTCACTCTGGCCTGTGACCTCCAGGGTTAAAAGCCTTCACTCTGTGGCCCAGTTACATGCACTGACACTGGGTTAACAGGCTCCAGCACCCTCCCACACCCCCTCAAGGCCCAGCAAGTGGCTCTAAGTCAGGCCTATGACCTCCAGGGTTAAAAGCCTTCACTCTGTGGCCCAGTTACATGCACTGACACTGGGTTAACAGGCTCCAGCACCCTCCCACACACCCCAAAGGCCCAGTAAGTGGCTCTCACACTGGCCTTTGACCTCCAGGGCTGAAGGCCTCCCCTCTGTACCCCAGAAACATGCACTGACACTGGGTTAACAGGCTCCAGCACCCTCCCACACCCCCTCAATGCCCAGCAAGTGACTCTAAGTCAGGCCTGTGACCTCCAGGGTTATAAGCCTTCACTCTATGCCCCAGTTACATGCACTGACCCTGGGTAAACATGTTCCAGCACCCTCCCACACACCCCAAAGGCCCAGTAAGTGGCTCTAAGTCTGGCCTATGACCCCCAGGGTTATAACCCTTCACTCTGTGGCCCAATAACATGCACTGACACTGGGTTAACAGGCTCCAGCACCCTCCCACACCCCCAAAGGCCCAGTAAGTGGCTCTCACTCTGGCCTCTGACCTCCAGGGCTGCAGGCCTCACCTCTGTGGCCCAGTTACATGCACTGACCCTGGGTAAACATGTCCCAGCACCCTCACACACCCCCCAAAGGCCCAGTAAGTGGCTCTCACACTGGCCTTTGACCTCCAGGGCTGAAGGCCTCCCCTCTGTACCCCAGAAACATGCACTGACACTGGGTTAACAGGCTCCAGCACCCTCCCACACCCCCTTAATGCCCAGCAAGTGGCTCTAAGTCTGGCCTATGACCCCCAGGGTTATAACCCTTCACTCTGTGGCCCAATAACATGCACTGACACTGGGTTAACAGGCTCCAGCACACTCCCACACCCCCTTAATGCCCAGCAAGTGGCTCTAAGTCTGGCCTATGACCTCCAGGGTTAAAAGCCTTCACTCTGTGGCCCAGTTACATGCACTGACACTGGGTTAACAGGCTCCAGCACCCTCCCACACCCCCTCAAGGCCCAGCAAGTGGCTCTAAGTCAGGCCTATGACCTCCAGGGTTAAAAGCCTTCACTCTGTGGCCCAGTTACATGCACTGACACTGGGTTAACAGGCTCCAGCACCCTCCCACACCCCCCAAAGGCCCAGCAAGTGGCTCTCACTCTGGCCTCTGACCTCCAGGGTTATAACCCTTCACTCTGTGGCCCAGTTACATGCACTGACCCTGGGTAAACATGTCCCAGCACCCTCCCACACCCCCCAAAGGCCCAGTAAGTGGCTCTAAGTCTGGCCTGTGACCTCCAGGGTTATAGGCCTTCACTCTATGCCCCAGTTACATGCACTGACCCTGGGTAAACATGTCCCAGCACCCTCCCACACCCCCCAAAGGCCCAGTAAGTGGCTCTCACTCTGGCCTCTGACCTCCAGGGCTGCAGGCCTCACCTCTGTGGCCCAGTTACATGCACTGACCCTGGGTAAACATGTCCCAGCACCCTCCCACACCCCCCAAAGGCCCAGCAAGTGGCTCTCACTCTGGCCTCTGACCTCCAGGGTTATAACCCTTCACTCTGTGGCCCAGTTACATGCACTGACCCTGGGTAAACATGTCCCAGCACCCTCCCACACCCCCCAAAGGCCCAGTAAGTGGCTCTAAGTCTGGCCTGTGACCTCCAGGGTTATAGGCCTTCACTCTATGCCCCAGTTACATGCACTGACCCTGGGTAAACATGTCCCAGCACCCTCCCACACCCCCTTAATGCCCAGTAAGTGGCTCTCACACTGGCCTTTGACCTCCAGGGCTGAAGGCCTCCCCTCTGTACCCCAGAAACATGCACTGACACTGGGTTAACAGGCTCCAGCCCCCTCCCACACCCCCTTAAGGCCCAGCAAGTGGCTCTAAGTCTGGCCTATGACCCCCAGGGTTATAACCCTTCACTCTGAGGCCCAATAACATGCACTGACACTGGGTTAACAGGCTCCAGCAACCTCCCACACCCCATTAAGGACCAGAAAGTGGCTCTAAGTCTGGCCTATGACCCCCAGGGTTAAAAGCCTTCACTCTATGCCCCAGTTACATGCACTGACCCTGGGTAAACATGTCCCAGCACCCTCCCACACCCCCAAAGGCCCAGTAAGTGGCTCTAAGCCTGGCCGTTGACCTCCAGGGTTATAAGCCTTCACTCTGTGGCCCAGTTACATGCACTGACCCTGGGTTAAAAGGCTCCAGCACACTCCCACTCCCTCTTAATGCCCAGCAAGTGGCTCTAAGTCTGGCCTATGACCTCCAGGGTTAAAAGCCTTCACTATGTGGCCCAATAACATGCACTGACACTGGGTTA
>NW_022603495.1:22500-30000 GCF_008692095.1 Etheostoma spectabile
TAAAATCATCCGGGGGGAGACGCACCGTCGGCGGACTGAGCTGTCCCAACTCCCCCTGTCACCCTCCGCCTGGTTACTGTGGAGCTGGGGGTGTTAAAACGCGGTAAAAATCATCCGGGGGAGACGCACCATGAGCGGACTGAGCTGTCCCAACTCCCCCTGTCACCCTCCGCCTGGTTACTGTGGAGCTGGGGGTGTTAAAACGCGGTAAAAATCATCCGGGGGAGACGCACCATGAGCGGACTGAGCTGTCCCAACTCCCCCTGTCACCCTCCGCCTGGTTATTGTGGAGCTAGGGGTGTTAAAACGCGGTAAAAATCATCCGGGGGAGACGCACCATGAGCGGACTGAGCTGTCCCAACTCCCCCTGTCACCCTCCGCCTGGTTAATGTGGAGCTAAGGGGTGTTAAAACGCGGTGAAAATCATCCGGGGGAGACGCACCATGAGCGGACTGAGCTGCCCCAACTCCCCCTGTCATCCTCCGCCTGGTTACTGTGGAGCTGGGGGTGTTAAAACGCGGTAAAAATCATCCGGGGGAGACGCACCATGAGCGGACTGAGCTGCCCCAACTCCCCCTGTCATCCTCCGCCTGGTTAATGTGGAGCTAAGGGGTGTTAAAACGCGGTGAAAATCATCCGGGGGAGACGCACCATGAGCGGACTGAGCTGTCCAAACTCCCCCTGTCATCCTCCGCCTGGTTAATGTGGCGCTAAGGGGTGTTAAAACGCGGTAAAAATCATCCGGGGGAGACGCACCATGAGCGGACTGAGCTGTCCCAACTCCCCCTGTCATCCTCCGCCTGGTTAATGTGGCGCTAAGGGGTGTTAAAACGCGGTAAAAATCATCCGGGGGAGACGCACCATGAGCGGACTGAGCTGCCCCAACTCCCCCTGTCATCCTCCATCTTGTTAATGTGGAGCTAAGGGGTGTTAAAACGCGGTAAAAATCATCCGGGGGAGACGCACCATGAGCGGACTGAGCTGTCCCAACTCCCCCTGTCATCCTCCGCCTGGTTAATGTGGCGCTAAGGGGTGTTAAAACGCGGTAAAAATCATCCGGGGGAGACGCACCATGAGCGGACTGAGCTGTCCCAACTCCCCCTGTCATCCTCCATCTTGTTAATGTGGAGCTAAGGGGTGTTAAAACGCGGTAAAAATCATCCGGGGGAGACGCACCATGAGCGGACTGAGCTGTCCCAACTCCCCCTGTCATCCTCCGCCTGGTTAATGTGGCGCTAAGGGGTGTTAAAACGCGGTAAAAATCATCCGGGGGAGACGCACCATGAGCGGACTGAGCTGCCCCAACTCCCCCTGTCATCCTCCATCTTGTTAATGTGGAGCTAAGGGGTGTTAAAACGCGGTAAAAATCATCCGGGGGAGACGCACCATGAGCGGACTGAGCTGTCCCAACTCCCCCTGTCACCCTCCGCCTGGTTATTGTGGAGCTAGGGGTGTTAAAACGCGGTAAAAATCATCCGGGGGAGACGCACCATGAGCGGACTGAGCTGTCCCAACTCCCCCTGTCACCCTCCGCCTGGTTAATGTGGAGCTAAGGGGTGTTAAAACGCGGTGAAAATCATCCGGGGGAGACGCACCATGAGCGGACTGAGCTGCCCCAACTCCCCCTGTCATCCTCCGCCTGGTTACTGTGGAGCTGGGGGTGTTAAAACACGGTAAAAATCATCCGGGGGAGACGCACCATGAGCGGACTGAGCTGCCCCAACTCCCCCTGTCATCCTCCGCCTGGTTAATGTGGAGCTAAGGGGTGTTAAAACGCGGTGAAAATCATCCGGGGGAGACGCACCATGAGCGGACTGAGCTGTCCAAACTCCCCCTGTCATCCTCCGCCTGGTTAATGTGGAGCTGGGGGTGTTAAAACGCGGTAAAAATCATCCGGGGGAGACGCACCATGAGCATATTGAGCTCTGCCATCTGCCCCTATGTCCCTGCTCCTGGTAACCCCTGAAGAAATAGCCAAAAATTGTTTTAAATGAATCCGGGGAAGACGCACTGTGAGGGGACCGAGTTCTGCCAGCACTCCCTGTCATATTTCGCCTGGTTAATGTGGAGGAAAATGGCGTTAAAATGCGGTTAAAATCATCCGTGTGAGAGGCTCCATGGGTGGGTTGAGCTCTGCCTGCTCCCCCTGTCATGCTCCACCTGGTTACTGTGGTCAAAAAGGGCGTTAAAACGCGGTTAAATTCATCCGTGTGAGAGGCTCCATGGGCGGGTTGAGCTCTGCCTGCTCCCCCTGTCATGCCCCACCTGGTTACTGTAGTCAAAAAGGGCGTTAAAACGCGGTTAAACTCATACGTGTGAGAGGCTCCATGGGCGGGTTGAGCTCTGCCTGCTCCCCCTGTCATGCTCCACCTGGTTACTGTGGCGAAAAAGGGCGTTAAAATGCGGTTAAAATCATCCGTGTGAGAGGCCCTATGTGCGGGTTGAGCTGTGCCTGCTCTCCCTGTCATGCTCCATCTGGTTACTGTGGCCCAAAAGGGCGTTAAAACGCGGTTAAAATCATCCGTGTGAGAGGCCCTATGTGCGGGTTGAGCTGTGCCTGCTCTCCCTGTCATGCTCCATCTGGTTACTGTGGCCCAAAAGGGCGTCAAAACGCGGTTAAAATCATCCGTGTGAGAGGCTCCATGGGCGGGTTGAGCTGTGCCTGCTCTCCCTGTCATCCTCCGCCAGCTAACCATGGAGGTAATCACCGACACGTTGCGGTTAAATTCATCCAGAGGAGAAGCCCCATGAGCGGATGGAGCTCTGACGCTCTCCGCCGTCTTTCTCTGGAGGCCCATGTTTTCAAAAACTGGGTTTCTCAAATCGTGCGGATGGTAGCTGCGAAAACCACCCCAAAGTGACGCTCACCGGAGAAGGGGAAAAAGTGCGCAAGCGGTTGACCCTTTACCGCCCGTCACCTCCCCCGGTCGAAATACTTAGAAAAAATCCAGAATTTTTCGCCCCTGGTAACCTAAGTTTTTTTTCTAAGTTTTTCGACCGGAGGAGGGGAAATGCAGAAGCGGTTGACCTTCTCCCGCTTCTGCAAATGCCTTCTCCGGTCGAAAAACTTTAACTTTTTAACACTTTGAAAAAGGCTCCAGGGCCCTAATCCGCCACTCTTATCCCCAGCTAGAGGCTCTGTTGCTGGGCAATGGCCCCCAGGGCTGCAGGCCTCCCTTCTCTGCCCCAGAAACATGCACTGACACTGGGTTAAAAGCCTCCAGCACCCTCACACCCCCTCGTTAGGCCCAGCTTGTGGCTCTGTTGCCGGGCAACGGCCTCCAGGGCTGCAGGCCTCACCTCTGTGCCCCACTCTCAAGCACTGAAGCTGGGTTAACAAGCTCCAGCACACTCACACTCCCTCGTTAGGCCCAGCTTGTGGCTCTGTTGCCGGGCAACGGCCTCCAGGGCTGCAGGCCTCACCTCTGTGCCCCACTCTCAAGCACTGAAGCTGGGTTAACAAGCTCCAGCACACTCACACTCCCTCGTTAGGCCCAGCTTGTGGCTCTGTTGCCGGGCAACGGCCTCCAGGGCTGCAGGCCTCACCTCTGTGCCCCACTCTCAAGCACTGAAGCTGGGTTAACAAGCTCCAGCACACTCACACTCCCTCGTTAGGCCCAGCTTGTGGCTCTGTTGCCGGGCAACGGCCTCCAGGGCTGCAGGCCTCACCTCTGTGCCCCACTCTCAAGCACTGAAGCTGGGTTAACAAGCTCCAGCACACTCACACTCCCTCGTTAGGCCCAGCTTGTGGCTCTGTTGCCGGGCAACGGCCTCCAGGGTGAAATGCATCCCCTGCATGCCCCACTCTCATGCACTGAAGCTGGGTTAACAAGCTCCAGCGCCATCACACTCCCTCCCTAGGCCCAGAAAGTGGCTCTCACTCTGGCCTTTGACCTCCAGGGTTATAACCCTTCACTCTGTGGCCCAGTTACATGCACTGACACTGGGTTAACAGGCTCCAGCACCCTCCCACACCCCCCAAAGGCCCAGTAAGTGGCTCTAAGTCTGGCCTGTGACCTCCAGGGTTATAGGCCTTCACTCTATGCCCCAGTTACATGCACTGACCCTGGCTAAACATGTTCCAGCACCCTCCCACACCCCCCAAAGGCCCAGTAAGTGGCTCTGAGTCTGGCCTATGACCTCCAGGGTTATAAGCCTTCACTATATGCCCCAGTTACATGCACTGACCCTGGGTAAACATGTCCCAGCACCCTCCCACACCCCCCAAAGGCCCAGTAAGTGGCTCTGAGTCTGGCCTATGACCTCCAGGGTTATAAGCCTTCACTATATGCCCCAGTTACATGCACTGACCCTGGGTAAACATGTCCCAGCACCCTCCCACACCCCCAAAAAGGCCCAGTAAGTGGCTCTCACTCTGGCCTGTGACATCCAGGGTTATAAGCCTTCACTCTGTGGCCCAGTTACATGCACTGACCCTGGGTAAACATGTCCCAGCACCCTCCCACACCCCCCAAAGGCCCAGTAAGTGGCTCTCACTCTGGCCTGTGACCTCCAGGGTTAAAAGCCTTCACTCTGTGGCCCAGTTACATGCACTGACACTGGGTTAACAGGCTCCAGCACCCTCCCACACCCCCTCAAGGCCCAGCAAGTGGCTCTAAGTCAGGCCTATGACCTCCAGGGTTAAAAGCCTTCACTCTGTGGCCCAGTTACATGCACTGACACTGGGTTAACAGGCTCCAGCACCCTCCCACACACCCCAAAGGCCCAGTAAGTGGCTCTCACACTGGCCTTTGACCTCCAGGGCTGAAGGCCTCCCCTCTGTACCCCAGAAACATGCACTGACACTGGGTTAACAGGCTCCAGCACCCTCCCACACCCCCTCAATGCCCAGCAAGTGACTCTAAGTCAGGCCTGTGACCTCCAGGGTTATAAGCCTTCACTCTATGCCCCAGTTACATGCACTGACCCTGGGTAAACATGTTCCAGCACCCTCCCACACACCCCAAAGGCCCAGTAAGTGGCTCTAAGTCTGGCCTATGACCCCCAGGGTTATAACCCTTCACTCTGTGGCCCAATAACATGCACTGACACTGGGTTAACAGGCTCCAGCACCCTCCCACACCCCCAAAGGCCCAGTAAGTGGCTCTCACTCTGGCCTCTGACCTCCAGGGCTGCAGGCCTCACCTCTGTGGCCCAGTTACATGCACTGACCCTGGGTAAACATGTCCCAGCACCCTCACACACCCCCCAAAGGCCCAGTAAGTGGCTCTCACACTGGCCTTTGACCTCCAGGGCTGAAGGCCTCCCCTCTGTACCCCAGAAACATGCACTGACACTGGGTTAACAGGCTCCAGCACCCTCCCACACCCCCTTAATGCCCAGCAAGTGGCTCTAAGTCTGGCCTATGACCCCCAGGGTTATAACCCTTCACTCTGTGGCCCAATAACATGCACTGACACTGGGTTAACAGGCTCCAGCACACTCCCACACCCCCTTAATGCCCAGCAAGTGGCTCTAAGTCTGGCCTATGACCTCCAGGGTTAAAAGCCTTCACTCTGTGGCCCAGTTACATGCACTGACACTGGGTTAACAGGCTCCAGCACCCTCCCACACCCCCTCAAGGCCCAGCAAGTGGCTCTAAGTCAGGCCTATGACCTCCAGGGTTAAAAGCCTTCACTCTGTGGCCCAGTTACATGCACTGACACTGGGTTAACAGGCTCCAGCACCCTCCCACACCCCCCAAAGGCCCAGCAAGTGGCTCTCACTCTGGCCTCTGACCTCCAGGGTTATAACCCTTCACTCTGTGGCCCAGTTACATGCACTGACCCTGGGTAAACATGTCCCAGCACCCTCCCACACCCCCCAAAGGCCCAGTAAGTGGCTCTAAGTCTGGCCTGTGACCTCCAGGGTTATAGGCCTTCACTCTATGCCCCAGTTACATGCACTGACCCTGGGTAAACATGTCCCAGCACCCTCCCACACCCCCCAAAGGCCCAGTAAGTGGCTCTCACTCTGGCCTCTGACCTCCAGGGCTGCAGGCCTCACCTCTGTGGCCCAGTTACATGCACTGACCCTGGGTAAACATGTCCCAGCACCCTCCCACACCCCCCAAAGGCCCAGCAAGTGGCTCTCACTCTGGCCTCTGACCTCCAGGGTTATAACCCTTCACTCTGTGGCCCAGTTACATGCACTGACCCTGGGTAAACATGTCCCAGCACCCTCCCACACCCCCCAAAGGCCCAGTAAGTGGCTCTAAGTCTGGCCTGTGACCTCCAGGGTTATAGGCCTTCACTCTATGCCCCAGTTACATGCACTGACCCTGGGTAAACATGTCCCAGCACCCTCCCACACCCCCTTAATGCCCAGTAAGTGGCTCTCACACTGGCCTTTGACCTCCAGGGCTGAAGGCCTCCCCTCTGTACCCCAGAAACATGCACTGACACTGGGTTAACAGGCTCCAGCCCCCTCCCACACCCCCTTAAGGCCCAGCAAGTGGCTCTAAGTCTGGCCTATGACCCCCAGGGTTATAACCCTTCACTCTGAGGCCCAATAACATGCACTGACACTGGGTTAACAGGCTCCAGCAACCTCCCACACCCCATTAAGGACCAGAAAGTGGCTCTAAGTCTGGCCTATGACCCCCAGGGTTAAAAGCCTTCACTCTATGCCCCAGTTACATGCACTGACCCTGGGTAAACATGTCCCAGCACCCTCCCACACCCCCCAAAGGCCCAGTAAGTGGCTCTAAGCCTGGCCGTTGACCTCCAGGGTTATAAGCCTTCACTCTGTGGCCCAGTTACATGCACTGACCCTGGGTTAAAAGGCTCCAGCACACTCCCACTCCCTCTTAATGCCCAGCAAGTGGCTCTAAGTCTGGCCTATGACCTCCAGGGTTAAAAGCCTTCACTATGTGGCCCAATAACATGCACTGACACTGGGTTAACAGGCTCCAGCACACTCCCACACCCCCTTAATGCCCAGCAAGTGGCTCTAAGTCTGGCCTATGACCTCCAGGGTTAAAAGCCTTCACTCTATGCCCCAGTTACATGCACTGACCCTGGGTAAACATGTCCCACCACCCTCCCACACCCCCCAAAGGCCCAGCAAGTGGCTCTCACTCTGGCCTCTGACCTCCAGGGTTATAAGCCTTCACTATATGCCCCAGTTACATGCACTGACCCTGGGTAAACATGTCCCAGCACCCTCCCACACCCCCCAAAGGCCCAGTAAGTGGCTCTAAGCCTGGCCGTTGACCTCCAGGGTTATAACCCTTCACTCTGTGGCCCAGTTACATGCACTGACACTGGGTTAACAGGCTCCAGCACCCTCCCACACCCCCCAAAGGCCCAGTAAGTGGCTCTAAGCCTGGCCATTGACCTCCAGCGCTACAGGCCTCCACTCTGTGCCCCTGCCCGAGGCTGGAAGTCTGGCTGAGAACCTCCAGGCCCGCCAGCCTTCCACACCCCTCACCCCAACCCTCCAGGCCCGCCAGCCTCCCACAACCCCAACCCCTACCCTCCAGGAACCCTGCGCACCAGG
>NW_022603495.1:40000-52500 GCF_008692095.1 Etheostoma spectabile
TAAAACGCGGTAAAAATCATCCGGGGGAGACGCACCATGAGCGGACTGAGCTGTCCCAACTCCCCCTGTCATCCTCCGCCTGGTTAATGTGGCGCTAAGGGGTGTTAAAACGCGGTAAAAATCATCCGGGGGAGACGCACCATGAGCGGACTGAGCTGTCCCAACTCCCCCTGTCATCCTCCGCCTGGTTAATGTGGCGCTAAGGGGTGTTAAAACGCGGTAAAAATCATCCGGGGGAGACGCACCATGAGCGGACTGAGCTGCCCCAACTCCCCCTGTCA
Organism: Etheostoma spectabile; assembly: GCF_008692095.1. Classification (NCBI taxonomy): domain Eukaryota; kingdom Metazoa; phylum Chordata; class Actinopteri; order Perciformes; family Percidae; genus Etheostoma; species Etheostoma spectabile. The sequence continues at coordinate 40,282 of NW_022603495.1, forward strand.
TCCTCCATCTTGTTAATGTGGAGCTAAGGGGTGTTAAAACGCGGTAAAAATCATCCGGGGGAGACGCACCATGAGCGGACTGAGCTGTCCCAACTCCCCCTGTCATCCTCCGCCTGGTTAATGTGGCGCTAAGGGGTGTTAAAACGCGGTAAAAATCATCCGGGGGAGACGCACCATGAGCGGACTGAGCTGTCCCAACTCCCCCTGTCATCCTCCGCCTGGTTAATGTGGAGCTAAGGGGTGTTAAAACGCGGTAAAAATCATCCGGGGGAGACGCACCATGAGCGGACTGAGCTGTCCAAACTCCCCCTGTCATCCTCCGCCTGGTTAATGTGGCGCTAAGGGGTGTTAAAACGCGGTAAAAATCATCCGGGGGAGACGCACCATGAGCGGACTGAGCTGTCCCAACTCCCCCTGTCATCCTCCATCTTGTTAATGTGGAGCTAAGGGGTGTTAAAACGCGGTAAAAATCATCCGGGGGAGACGCACCATGAGCGGACTGAGCTGTCCCAACTCCCCCTGTCACCCTCCGCCTGGTTAATGTGGAGCTAAGGGGTGTTAAAACGCGGTAAAAATCATCCGGGGGAGACGCACCATGAGCGGACTGAGCTGTCCAAACTCCCCCTGTCATCCTCCGCCTGGTTAATGTGGAGCTAAGGGGTGTTAAAACGCGGTAAAAATCATCCGGGGGAGACGCACCATGAGCGGACTGAGCTGTCCCAACTCCCCCTGTCATCCTCCGCCTGGTTAATGTGGAGCTAAGGGGTGTTAAAACGCGGTAAAAATCATCCGGGGGAGACGCACCATGAGCGGACTGAGCTGTCCCAACTCCCCCTGTCATCCTCCGCCTGGTTAATGTGGAGCTAAGGGTGTTAAAACGCGGTAAAAATCATCCGGGGGAGACGCACCATGAGCGGACTGAGCTGTCCAAACTCCCCCTGTCATCCTCCGCCTGGTTAATGTGGCGCTAAGGGGTGTTAAAACGCGGAAAAAATCATCCGGGGAGACGCACCATGAGCGGACTGAGCTGTCCCAACTCCCCCTGTCATCCTCCATCTTGTTAATGTGGAGCTAAGGGGTGTTAAAACGCGGTAAAAATCATCCGGGGGAGACGCACCATGAGCGGACTGAGCTGTCCCAACTCCCCCTGTCATCCTCCGCCTGGTTAATGTGGAGCTAAGGGGTGTTAAAACGCGGTAAAAATCATCCGGGGAGACGCACCATGAGCGGACTGAGCTGTCCAAACTCCCCCTGTCATCCTCCGCCTGGTTAATGTGGCGCTAAGGGGTGTTAAAACGCGGTAAAAATCATCCGGGGGAGACGCACCATGAGCGGACTGAGCTGTCCCAACTCCCCCTGTCATCCTCCATCTTGTTAATGTGGAGCTAAGGGGTGTTAAAACGCGGTAAAAATCATCCGGGGGAGACGCACCATGAGCGGACTGAGCTGTCCCAACTCCCCCTGTCATCCTCCGCCTGGTTAATGTGGAGCTAAGGGGTGTTAAAACGCGGTGAAAATCATCCGGGGGAGACGCACCATGAGCGGACTGAGCTGTCCCAACTCCCCCTGTCACCCTCCGCCTGGTTACTGTGGAGCTGGGGGTGTTAAAACGCGGTAAAAATCATCCGGGGGAGACGCACCATGAGCGGACTGAGCTGTCCCAACTCTCCCTGTCATCCTCCGCCTGGTTATTGTGGAGCTAGGGGTGTTAAAACGCGGTGAAAATCATCCGGGGGAGACGCACCATGAGCGGACTGAGCTGTCCCAACTCCCCCTGTCATCCTCCGCCTGGTTAATGTGGAGCTAAGGGGTGTTAAAACGCGGTAAAAATCATCCGGGGGAGACGCACCGTCGGCGGACTGAGCTGTCCCAACTCCCCCTGTCATCCTCCGCCTGGTTACTGTGGAGCTAAGGGGTGTTAAAACGCGGTAAAAATCATCCGGGGGAGACGCACCATGAGCGGACTGAGCTGTCCCAACTCCCCCTGTCACCCTCCGCCTGGTTACTGTGGAGCTGGGGGTGTTAAAACGCGGTAAAAATCACCCGGGGAGACGCACCATGAGCGGACTGAGCTGTCCCAACTCTCCCTGACATCCTCCGCCTGGTTATTGTGGAGCTAGGGGTGTTAAAACGCGGTAAAAATCATCCGGGGAGACGCACCGTCGGCGGACTGAGCTGTCCCAACTCCCCCTGTCACCCTCCGCCTGGTTACTGTGGAGCTGGGGGTGTTAAAACGCGGTAAAAATCATCCGGGGAGACGCACCATGAGCGGACTGAGCTGTCCCAACTCCCCCTGTCATCCTCCGCCTGGTTAATGTGGAGCTAAGGGGTGTTAAAACGCGGTAAAAATCATCCGGGGAGACGCACCATGAGCAGATTGAGCTCTGCCATCTGCCCCTATGTCCCTGCTCCTGGTAACCCCTGAAGAAATAGCCAAAAATTGTTTTAAATGAATCCGGGGAAGACGCACTGTGAGGGGACCGAGTTCTGCCAGCACTCCCTGTCATATTTCGCCTGGTTAATGTGGAGGAAAATGGCGTTAAAATGCGGTTAAAATCATCCGTGTGAGAGCTCCATGGGTGGGTTGAGCTCTGCCTGCTCCCCCTGTCATGCTCCACCTGGTTACTGTGGTCAAAAAGGGCGTTAAAACGCGGTTAAATTCATCCGTGTGAGAGGCTCCATGGGTGGGTTGAGCTCTGCCTGCTCCCCCTGTCATGCTCCACCTGGTTACTGTGGTCAAAAAGGGCGTTAAAACGCGGTTAAATTCATCCGTGTGAGAGGCTCCATGGGCGGGTTGAGCTCTGCCTGCCCCCTGTCATGCTCCACCTGGTTACTGTAGTCAAAAAGGGCGTTAAAACGCGGTTAAACTCATCCGTGTGAGAGGCTCCATGGGCGGGTTGAGCTCTGCCTGCTCTCCCTGTCATGCTCCACCTGGTTACTGTGGCGAAAAAGGGCGTTAAAACGCGGTTAAAATCATCCGTGTGAGAGGCCCTATGTGCGGGTTGAGCTGTGCCTGCTCTCCCTGTCATGCTCCATCTGGTTACTGTGGCCCAAAAGGGCGTTAAAACGCGGTTAAAATCATCCGTGTGAGAGGCCCTATGTGCGGGTTGAGCTGTGCCTGCTCTCCCTGTCATGCTCCACCTGGTTACTGTGGCCCAAAAGGGCGTTAAAACGCGGTTAAAATCATCCGTGTGAGAGGCTCCATGGGCGGGTTGAGCTGTGCCTGCTCTCCCTGTCATCCTCCGCCAGCTAACCATGGAGGTAATCACCGACACGTTGCGGTTAAATTCATCCAGAGGAGAAGCCCCATGAGCGGATGGAGCTCTGACGCTCTCCGCCGTCTTTCTCTGGAGGCCCATGTTTTCAAAAACTGGGTTTCTCAAATCGTGCGGATGGTAGCTGCGAAAACCACCCCAAAGTGACGCTCACCGGAGAAGGGGGAAGCCACAGAAGCTCTACTGTCTCCCCTCCTCCGGTCGAAAAACTTAGAAAAAATCCAGAATTTTTCGCCCCTGGTAACCTAAGTTTTTTTTCTAAGTTTTTCGACCGGAGAAGGGGAAATGCAGAAGCGGTTGACCTTCTCCCGCTTCTGCAAATGCCTTCTCCGGTCGAAAAACTTTAACTTTTTAACACTTTGAAAAAGGCTCCAGGGCCCTAATCCGCCACTCTTATCCCCAGCTAGAGGCTCTGTTGCTGGGCAATGGCCCCCAGGGCTGCAGGCCTCCCTTCTCTGCCCCAGAAACATGCACTGACACTGGGTTAAAGCCTCCAGCACCCTCACACCCCCCTCGTTAGGCCCAGCTTGTGGCTCTGTTGCCGGGCAACGGCCTCCAGGGCTGCAGGCCTCACCTCTGTGCCCCACTCTCAAGCACTGAAGCTGGGTTAACAAGCTCCAGCACACTCACACTCCCTCGTTAGGCCCAGCTTGTGGCTCTGTTGCCGGGCAACGGCCTCCAGGGCTGCAGGCCTCACCTCTGTGCCCCACTCTCAAGCACTGAAGCTGGGTTAACAAGCTCCAGCACACTCACACTCCCTCGTTAGGCCCAGCTTGTGGCTCTGTTGCCGGGCAACGGCCTCCAGGGCTGCAGGCCTCACCTCTGTGCCCCACTCTCAAGCACTGAAGCTGGGTTAACAAGCTCCAGCACACTCACACTCCCTCGTTAGGCCCAGCTTGTGGCTCTGTTGCCGGGCAACGGCCTCCAGGGCTGCAGGCCTCACCTCTGTGCCCCACTCTCAAGCACTGAAGCTGGGTTAACAAGCTCCAGCACACTCACACTCCCTCGTTAGGCCCAGCTTGTGGCTCTGTTGCCGGGCAACGGCCTCCAGGGCTGCAGGCCTCACCTCTGTGCCCCACTCTCAAGCACTGAAGCTGGGTTAACAAGCTCCAGCACACTCACACTCCCTCGTTAGGCCCAGCTTGTGGCTCTGTTGCCGGGCAACGGCCTCCAGGGCTGCAGGCCTCACCTCTGTGCCCCACTCTCAAGCACTGAAGCTGGGTTAACAAGCTCCAGCACACTCACACTCCCTCGTTAGGCCCAGCTTGTGGCTCTGTTGCCGGGCAACGGCCTCCAGGGTGAAATGCATCCCCTGTATGCCCCACTCTCATGCACTGAAGCTGGGTTAACAAGCTCCAGCGCCATCACACTCCCTCCCTAGGCCCAGAAAGTGGCTCTCACTCTGGCCTTTGACCTCCAGGGCTGCAGGCCTCACCTCTGTACCCCAGAAACATGCACTGACACCGGGTTAACAGGCTCCAGCACCCTCCCACACCCCCCAAAGGCCCAGTAAGTGGCTCTAAGTCTGGCCTGTGACCTCCAGGGTTATAGGCCTTCACTCTATGCCCCAGTTACATGCACTGACCCTGGCTAAACATGTTCCAGCACCCTCCCACACCCCCCAAAGGCCCAGTAAGTGGCTCTGAGTCTGGCCTATGACCTCCAGGGTTATAAGCCTTCACTATATGCCCCAGTTACATGCACTGACCCTGGGTAAACATGTCCCAGCACCCTCCCACACCCCCCAAAGGCCCAGTAAGTGGCTCTCAGTCTGGCCTATGACCTCCAGGGTTATAAGCCTTCACTATATGCCCCAGTTACATGCACTGACCCTGGGTAACATGTCCCAGCACCCTCCCACACCCCCCAAAGGCCCAGTAAGTGGCTCTCACTCTGGCCTGTGACCTCCAGGGTTAAAAGCCTTCACTCTGTGGCCCAATAACATGCACTGACACTGGGTTAACAGGCTCCAGCACCCTCCCACACCCCCTCAATGCCCAGCAAGTGACTCTAAGTCAGGCCTGTGACCTCCAGGGTTATAAGCCTTCACTATATGCCCCAGTTACATGCACTGACCCTGGGTAAACATGTCCCAGCACCCTCCCACACCCCCCCAAGGCCCAGTAAGTGGCTCTCACTCTGGCCTCTGACCTCCAGGGTTATAAGCCTTCACTCTGTGGCCCAATAACATGCACTGTAGCTGGGATAAAAGGCTCCAGCACCCTCCCACACCCCCCAAAGGCCCAGTAAGTGGCTCTAAGTCTGGCCTATGACCCCAGGGTTATAACCCTTCACTCTGTGGCCCAATAACATGCACTGTAGCTGGGATAAAAGGCTCCAGCACCCTCCCACACCCCCCAAAGGCCCAGCAAGTGGCTCTAAGTCTGGCCTATGACCCCCAGGGTTATAACCCTTCACTCTGTGGCCCAATAACATGCACTGACACTGGGTTAACAGGCTCCAGCACACTCCCACACCCCCTTAATGCCCAGCAAGTGGCTCTAAGTCTGGCCTATGACCTCCAGGGTTAAAAGCCTTCACTATGTGGCCCAATAACATGCACTGACACTGGGTTAACAGGCTCCAGCACCCTCCCACACCCCCTTAATGCCCAGCAAGTGGCTCTAAGTCTGGCCTATGACCTCCAGGGTTAAAAGCCTTCACTATGTGGCCCAATAACATGCACTGACACTGGGTTAACAGGCTCCAGCACCCTCCCACACCCCCTTAATGCCCAGCAAGTGGCTCTAAGTCTGGCCTATGACCTCCAGGGTTAAAAGCCTTCACTATGTGGCCCAATAACATGCACTGACACTGGGTTAACAGGCTCCAGCACCCTCCCACACCCCCCAAAGGCCCAGCAAGTGGCTCTCACTCTGGCCTGTGACCTCCAGGGTTATAGGCCTTCACTCTATGCCCCAGTTACATGCACTGACCCTGGGTAAACATGTCCCAGCACCCTCCCACACCCCCAAAGGCCCAGTAAGTGGCTCTAAGTCTGGCCTATGACCCCCAGGGTTATAACCCTTCACTCTGTGGCCCAATAGCATGCACTGACACCGGGTTAACAGGCTCCAGCACACTCCCACACCCCCCAAAGGCCCAGTAAGTGGCTCTAAGTCTGGCCTGTGACCTCCAGGGTTATAGGCCTTCACTCTATGCCCCAGTTACATGCACTGACCCTGGCTAAACATGTTCCAGCACCCTCCCACACCCCCCAAAGGCCCAGTAAGTGGCTCTGAGTCTGGCCTATGACCTCCAGGGTTATAAGCCTTCACTATATGCCCCAGTTACATGCACTGACCCTGGGTAAACATGTCCCAGCACCCTCCCACACCCCCCAAAGGCCCAGTAAGTGGCTCTGAGTCTGGCCTATGACCTCCAGGGTTATAAGCCTTCACTATATGCCCCAGTTACATGCACTGACCCTGGGTAAACATGTCCCAGCACCCTCCCACACCCCCCAAAGGCCCAGTAAGTGGCTCTCACTCTGGCCTGTGACCTCCAGGGTTAAAAGCCTTCACTCTGTGGCCCAATAACATGCACTGACACTGGGTTAACAGGCTCCAGCACCCTCCCACACCCCCTCAATGCCCAGCAAGTGACTCTAAGTCAGGCCTGTGACCTCCAGGGTTATAAGCCTTCACTATATGCCCCAGTTACATGCACTGACCCTGGGTAAACATGTCCCAGCACCCTCCCACACCCCCCCAAGGCCCAGTAAGTGGCTCTCACTCTGGCCTCTGACCTCCAGGGTTATAAGCCTTCACTCTGTGGCCCAATAACATGCACTGTAGCTGGGATAAAAGGCTCCAGCACCCTCCCACACCCCCCAAAGGCCCAGTAAGTGGCTCTAAGTCTGGCCTATGACCCCCAGGGTTATAACCCTTCACTCTGTGGCCCAATAACATGCACTGTAGCTGGGATAAAAGGCTCCAGCACCCTCCCACACCCCCCAAAGGCCCAGCAAGTGGCTCTAAGTCTGGCCTATGACCCCCAGGGTTATAACCTTCACTCTGTGGCCCAATAACATGCACTGACACTGGGTTAACAGGCTCCAGCACACTCCCACACCCCCTTAATGCCCAGCAAGTGGCTCTAAGTCTGGCCTATGACCTCCAGGGTTAAAAGCCTTCACTATGTGGCCCAATAACATGCACTGACACTGGGTTAACAGGCTCCAGCACCCTCCCACACCCCCTTAATGCCCAGCAAGTGGCTCTAAGTCTGGCCTATGACCTCCAGGTTAAAAGCCTTCACTATGTGGCCCAATAACATGCACTGACACTGGGTTAACAGGCTCCAGCACCCTCCCACACCCCCTTAATGCCCAGCAAGTGGCTCTAAGTCTGGCCTATGACCTCCAGGTTAAAAGCCTTCACTATGTGGCCCAATAACATGCACTGACACTGGGTTAACAGGCTCCAGCACCCTCCCACACCCCCCAAAGGCCCAGCAAGTGGCTCTCACTCTGGCCTGTGACCTCCAGGGTTATAGGCCTTCACTCTATGCCCCAGTTACATGCACTGACCCTGGTAAACATGTCCCAGCACCCCCCACACCCCCCAAAGGCCCAGTAAGTGGCTCTAAGTCTGGCCTATGACCCCCAGGGTTATACCCTTCACTCTGTGGCCCAATAGCATGCACTGACACGGGTTAACAGGCTCCAGCACACTCCCACACCCCCCAAAGGCCCAGTAAGTGGCTCTAAGTCTGGCCTGTGACCTCCAGGGTTATAGGCCTTCACTCTATGCCCCAGTTACATGCACTGACCCTGGCTAAACATGTTCCAGCACCCTCCCACACCCCCCAAAGGCCCAGTAAGTGGCTCTGAGTCTGGCCTATGACCTCCAGGGTTATAAGCCTTCACTATATGCCCCAGTTACATGCACTGACCCTGGGTAAACATGTCCCAGCACCCTCCCACACCCCCCAAAGGCCCAGTAAGTGGCTCTGAGTCTGGCCTATGACCTCCAGGGTTATAAGCCTTCACTATATGCCCCAGTTACATGCACTGACCCTGGGTAAACATGTCCCAGCACCCTCCCACACCCCCCAAAGGCCCAGTAAGTGGCTCTCACTCTGGCCTGTGACCTCCAGGGTTAAAAGCCTTCACTCTGTGGCCCAATAACATGCACTGACACTGGGTTAACAGGCTCCAGCACCCTCCCACACCCCCTCAATGCCCAGCAAGTGACTCTAAGTCAGGCCTGTGACCTCCAGGGTTATAAGCCTTCACTATATGCCCCAGTTACATGCACTGACCCTGGGTAAACATGTCCCAGCACCCTCCCACACCCCCCCAAGGCCCAGTAAGTGGCTCTCACTCTGGCCTCTGACCTCCAGGGTTATAAGCCTTCACTCTGTGGCCCAATAACATGCACTGTAGCTGGGATAAAAGGCTCCAGCACCCTCCCACACCCCCCAAGGCCCAGTAAGTGGCTCTAAGTCTGGCCTATGACCCCCAGGGTTATAACCCTTCACTCTGTGGCCCAATAACATGCACTGTAGCTGGGATAAAGGCTCCAGCACCCTCCCACACCCCCCAAAGGCCCAGCAAGTGGCTCTAAGTCTGGCCTATGACCCCCAGGGTTATAACCCTTCACTCTGTGGCCCAATAACATGCACTGACACTGGGTTAACAGGCTCCAGCACACTCCCACACCCCCTTAATGCCCAGCAAGTGGCTCTAAGTCTGGCCTATGACCTCCAGGGTTAAAAGCCTTCACTATGTGGCCCAATACATGCACTGACACTGGGTTAACAGGCTCCAGCACCCTCCCACACCCCCTTAATGCCCAGCAAGTGGCTCTAAGTCTGGCCTATGACCTCCAGGGTTAAAAGCCTTCACTATGTGGCCCAATAACATGCACTGACACTGGGTTAACAGGCTCCAGCACCCTCCCACACCCCCTTAATGCCCAGCAAGTGGCTCTAAGTCTGGCCTATGACCTCCAGGGTTAAAAGCCTTCACTATGTGGCCCAATACATGCACTGACACTGGGTTAACAGGCTCCAGCACCCTCCCACCCCCCCAAAGGCCCAGCAAGTGGCTCTCACTCTGGCCTGTGACCTCCAGGGTTATAGGCCTTCACTCTATGCCCCAGTTACATGCACTGACCCTGGGTAAACATGTCCCAGCACCCTCCCACACCCCCCAAAGGCCAGTAAGTGGCTCTAAGTCTGGCCTATGACCCCCAGGGTTATAACCCTTCACTCTGTGGCCCAATAGCATGCACTGACACCGGGTTAACAGGCTCCAGCACACTCCCACACCCCCCAAAGGCCCAGTAAGTGGCTCTAAGTCTGGCCTGTGACCTCCAGGGTTATAGGCCTTCACTCTATGCCCCAGTTACATGCACTGACCCTGGCTAAACATGTTCCAGCACCCTCCCACACCCCCCAAAGGCCCAGTAAGTGGCTCTGAGTCTGGCCTATGACCTCCAGGGTTATAAGCCTTCACTATATGCCCCAGTTACATGCACTGACCCTGGGTAAACATGTCCCAGCACCCTCCCACACCCCCCAAAGGCCCAGTAAGTGGCTCTGAGTCTGGCCTATGACCTCCAGGGTTATAAGCCTTCACTATATGCCCCAGTTACATGCACTGACCCTGGGTAAACATGTCCCAGCACCCTCCCACACCCCCCAAAGGCCCAGTAAGTGGCTCTCACTCTGGCCTGTGACCTCCAGGGTTAAAAGCCTTCACTCTGTGGCCCAATAACATGCACTGACACTGGGTTAACAGGCTCCAGCACCCTCCCACACCCCCTCAATGCCCAGCAAGTGACTCTAAGTCAGGCCTGTGACCTCCAGGGTTATAAGCCTTCACTATATGCCCCAGTTACATGCACTGACCCTGGGTAAACATGTCCCAGCACCCTCCCACACCCCCCAAGGCCCAGTAAGTGGCTCTCACTCTGGCCTCTGACCTCCAGGTTATAAGCCTTCACTCTGTGGCCCAATAACATGCACTGTAGCTGGGATAAAAGGCTCCAGCACCCTCCCACACCCCCCAAAGGCCCAGTAAGTGGCTCTAAGTCTGGCCTATGACCTCCAGGGTTAAAAGCCTTCACTCTGTGGCCCAATAACATGCACTGACACTGGGTTAACAGGCTCCAGCACCCTCCCACACCCCCTTAAGGCCCAGCAAGTGGCTCTAAGTCTGGCCTATGACCCCCAGGGTTATAACCCTTCACTCTGTGGCCCAGTTACATGCACTGACCCTGGGTAAACATGTCCCAGCACCCTCCCACACCCCCCAAAGGCCCAGTAAGTGGCTCTAAGTCTGGCCTATGACCCCCAGGGTTATAACCCTTCACTCTGTGGCCCAATAGCATGCACTGACACTGGGTTAACAGGCTCCAGCACACTCCCACACCCCCTTAATGCCCAGCAAGTGGCTCTAAGTCTGGCCTATGACCTCCAGGGTTAAAAGCCTTCACTCTGTGGCCCAATAACATGCACTGACACTGGGTTAACAGGCTCCAGCACCCTCCCACACCCCCTTAAGGCCCAGCAAGTGGCTCTAAGTCTGGCCTATGACCCCCAGGGTTATAACCCTTCACTCTGTGGCCCAGTTACATGCACTGACCCTGGGTAAACATGTCCCAGCACCCTCCCACACCCCCCAAAGGCCCAGTAAGTGGCTCTAAGTCTGGCCTATGACCCCCAGGGTTATAACCTTCACTCTGTGGCCCAATAGCATGCACTGACACTGGGTTAACAGGCTCCAGCACACTCCCACACCCCCTTAATGCCCAGCAAGTGGCTCTAAGTCTGGCCTATGACCTCCAGGGTTAAAAGCCTTCACTCTGTGGCCCAATAACATGCACTGACACTGGGTTAACAGGCTCCAGCACCCTCCCACACCCCCTTAAGGCCCAGCAAGTGGCTCTCACTCTGGCCTGTGACCTCCAGGGTTATAGGCCTTCACTCTATGCCCCAGTTACATGCACTGACCCTGGGTAAACATGTCCCAGCACCCTCCCACACCCCCTTAATGCCCAGTAAGTGGCTCTAAGTCTGGCCTATGACCCCTAGGGTTATAACCCTTCACTCTGTGGCCCAATAGCATGCACTGACACTGGGTTAACAGGCTCCAGCACCCTCCCACACCCCCTTAAGGCCCAGCAAGTGGCTCTCACTCTGGCCTGTGACCTCCAGGGTTATAGGCCTTCACTCTATGCCCCAGTTACATGCACTGACCCTGGGTAAACATGTCCCAGCACCCTCCCACACCCCCTTAATGCCCAGTAAGTGGCTCTAAGTCTGGCCTATGACCCCTAGGGTTATAACCCTTCACTCTGTGGCCCAATAGCATGCACTGACACTGGGTTAACAGGCTCCAGCACACTCCCACACCCCCTTAATGCCCAGCAAGTGGCTCTAAGTCTGGCCTATGACCTCCAGGGTTAAAAGCCTTCACTCTGGTGCCCAATAACATGCACTGACACTGGGTTAACAGGCTCCAGCACCCTCCCACACCCCCTTAAGGCCCAGCAAGTGGCTCTAAGTCTGGCCTATGACCCCCAGGGTTATAACCCTTCACTCTGTGGCCCAGTTACATGCACTGACCCTGGGTAAACATGTCCCAGCACCCTCCCACACCCCCCAAAGGCCCAGTAAGTGGCTCTAAGTCTGGCCTATGACCCCCAGGGTTATAACCCTTCACTCTGTGGCCCAATAGCATGCACTGACCCTGGGTAAACATGTCCCAGCACCCTCCCACACCCCCCAAAGGCCCAGTAAGTGGCTCTAAGTCTGGCCTATGACCCCCAGGGTTATAACCCTTCACTCTGTGGCCCAATAGCATGCACTGACACTGGGTTAACAGGCTCCAGCACACTCCCACACCCCCTAATGCCCAGCAAGTGGCTCTAAGTCTGGCCTATGACCTCCAGGGTTAAAAGCCTTCACTCTGTGGCCCAATAACATGCACTGA
>NW_022603496.1:5000-32500 GCF_008692095.1 Etheostoma spectabile
CACAGATAGTTAAAAACATTTACAATGTAAACAGGTCATTTCAGGTTCTCTCAATCTGGATTTAAAAGCATTTAAGGAAATAAGTTCAGATAATTTCAAGTCTTTTTGCAGAGAGTTCCATGCAGAAGGAGCAGAGGAGACAAAAGCCCTTTTTCCCAGATTTGTACGAGCCAATGGAACAATGAGCAGCAAATGATCATCTGATCGCAGTGAATAGGAACCAACACTTCTCCATGGGATCAAACTACTGATGTAGGACGGGAACAGACCTAGCATGGCCTTATAGATCAAAATATGCCAATGCCCTGATCTCCTGTTTGACAGCGGTGGCCATCCCACTCTGGAATACAAGTCACAATGATGGGTTAGATTTTTACAATTTGTAATAAATCTCAGAGACGCCTGGTACACAGTGTCAATCTTCTGCAGACACTGTGCTGAGGCGGTCCCATACACCATATCACCATAATCTAAGACAGATTAAAATGTTGCAGTGACTAGCTGCTTCTTTGCTTTAAAAGAAAAACAAAATTTATTTCGAAAGAAAAAGGACAATTTGAGTTTAAGTTTCTTCACAAGGTTGTCTACATGAGGCTTAAAAGAGAGGGCATCATCTAGCCAAATGCCAAGGTACTTATAAGAATGAACCACCTCTATGACATTTCCTGTCAAAGTGAACACCGAAGGCGGAACTTGAGAAACCTTCTTAGTGTTACTAAACAACATCAATTTAGTCTTATCCGCATTGAGAACCAGTTTAAGCTGCATAAGCGTGTGTTGAACCACATCGAAAGCTTTCTGCAGAGACTCAACCGCTTTAGCTGGGGACGATCCAAAACAATAAATAATCGTGTCATCAGGGTAGAAATGCATATTAGCATCCGAAACATTTAAGCCCAGGTCATTTATATACATAATAAACAAGAGAGGAACCAATAATGAACCTTGTGGCACCCCCTTGTGGACCTTCAGTAATGCAGAACATAGACCGTCACATTTTATACACTGAGTCCTGTCACTCAAATAATTCATGAACCAGGAAACTGCCCAATCAGACAGTCCCAGACAAAGAAACCTATGCTTTAAAACAGCATGGTCCACTGGGTCAAATGCTTTAAAACAGCATGGTCCACTGGGTCAAATGCTTTAAAACAGCATGGTCCACTGGGTCAAATGCTTTAAAACAGCATGGTCCACTGGGTCAAATGCTTTAAAACAGCATGGTCCACTGGGTCAAATGCTTTAAAACAGCATGGTCCACTGGGTCAAATGCTTTAAAACAGCATGGTCCACTGGGTCAAATGCTTTAAAACAGCATGGTCCACTGGGTCAAATGCTTTAAAACAGCATGGTCCACTGGGTCAAATGCTTTTGACAAATCAAGAAAAAGTGACGCACAAAATTGCTTTTTATCAAGGGCGACAAGTATGTCATTTATTACTTTTGTAACACCAGTAATGGTGCTGTGCTTTTTCCTGAAGCCTGATTGCAATTTAGAAAGAAGTTCATTTGAGTATAAAAATTCTTTTATTTGGTCTGAAACTAGGGATTCTAAAATTTTTGACAAAACACACAAATTAAATATGGGCCGATAGTTAGTTAAAACTGCTGGACCACATCCTTTAAACAAGGGAATAACAAAAGATGACTTCCAAACTGATGGTATTTCGTTGATTTGAATTGACAAATTAAAAAGAATTGTAAGGGGCTCAGCAACGAAATCAGCCGCCTTTTAAATGCTCCATGCACCTGCTGCACCGTAAAAGAAACAAAGTTAAAAGGCTCTCCAGAAGACACTGGGGAGTCTGTGCTGGGGGGACGGGGACTACTCCTGTGGACTCAGACAGAGAACCAACTGATACTAAATGCTCATTGAAGCAATTTAAGACGTCAACTCTGTCGTAGACCGGGAGAGAATCTTTCCAAACAAATTTTGGGAGGACCTCATTACTCTTATTCACAGTAAGAGACTTGATGATTTTCCAAAATTTCTGTGGATTATTGAGATTTTCACTAGTAACTGATAAATAATATTCTGATTTAGCCTTTTTAATAAGAGAGGTACATTTGTTTCCTAGTTGTCTGAAAATGGACCAGTCCGTGGCAGAATCACCGTTTCCAGCTTTAGCCCACGCCACATTTCGCTGATGAATAATGTCTGACAACTCTGGTGAAAACCAAGGGTTTCCCGTCCCTTCACTCTATGCTTTGTCCAAGGAGCATGCTTATTTACAATTTTCTCAAAATTCTCCTTAAAAAGTGTCCAGGCCAGTTCCACGTCAGACAACAGGCCTAGCTGTTCCCAATTAATCAAAGATAAATCATGATGATAGGCCTGTTCATTAAAATTTTTCAAATTCCGCTTTCTAATAATTTGCAATTTACATTTGGGTATTTTACTGCCTCTCAAGGTAGCAATAACACAATGATCACTCAGATAGTTACACCCATAGATACAAATTTATGAGGGACATTTGTTAGAATCAAATCGATTAAAGTAGATGTGTCAGGATTTTATAGATTAGGCCTTGTAGGTACACTTACCAAATGGCTAAGACTAAGAGAATCACAAAAAGATTTAAATTCATCAGAAACAGAATTTAGCCAGTCCCAATTTAAGTCCCCAGCCAGTAACAGTTCACTATGGTTTAATCTGGACAAAAGAAGCTTTAAAGATGATAAAGCCTCCCTGGAGGCCGATGGAGGTCTACAACACCCCACAACAGTTATTGAAAAGGACTTAAATATTTCAACATTTAAAACCAAAAACTCCATTTGCCTACAGAGCGACTCAGACAAAACAACTGATACACCAAATCTTGACTTAACATAGATAGCTACGCCACCACCTATCACTGCGAAAAACATTATACCCATGTACATTTATATCTTCTTTAGTAATTGATTTCTTCAACCATGTTTCCGAAATTATTGCTATGTCTGCATCAGTAGATTCAATCCAAATTCTAAGCATGTCCAATTTAGGTAGTAAACTGCGGACATTTAGATGAACAATTTTCAGTCCAGGCATTGATTTAAATTCAGCAGGGGTCGAGACATATTGCAAACAAGGGCCAGGATTGGGCTGCACATTTCCAGATAGAAGTAGCAGTAGTGCAATAATCAATCTACACCTCACAGCATATTTTAAAGCCGGCCTATCATATGCTTAAACCCGGTAATGCCTGTCATTAATTGAGAGGGACAAATTATACAAAGCAAAGAAGTTTTGCAGTTTAGGCAAATCCTGATTCAAATCCATCCAGAAGTCCAGGTTCCAACAAAAATGTAATGGTTCCTGGTGCATGTCAAGACTGGTTTTTGTGCCACTATTGTAGGTTTCCTGTATGTCCACCATATCATTAAAACAACTCACCCTAGGATCGGTGCCCGGTTGCAAGTTCCAAGTGACCAACAGGGACAAGAAAATTAAAATATAAAAAGATGCCATCGTCATTAATTTACTAATATTAAAATAACTAGTAACAGTACCAACTTATCTTGTAGAGTATAGTCCAGCTTCCAAAATGATGTTACTGGCTTAGGCTTGTTAGGCCAGGCACCAAAAAAGTGTAGTAGGCCAGTTTTCCTAGCCTTCAGGATGATGGGTGAGACCCAAGCCGTCCCGCCCAAGCTCCAAAAACACGAAGCAATCCAGGCCCGCTCACAGGCCCAGGCTGGTTAGCCCAAGCTCCACGAGGATGTAGCAGGCCCAGGCCTGTTTGCCTAGCTCTGTTTAGCCTGAGCTAGTAGGATCCGCTGGATCAGGCCTAGGCCAGCAAAAATTGGCTCAGAGCAGAACCACAGTGTCCTTCCCAAACTCATAGAAGTCCACAATCCTCTTAAAAGTTCAAAATATATTTCCATGTAACCAACTTATACAACTTAAAACTACAATTTAGAAGAAATAAATACTATAAAATACATTTAAATGAAATCAATCCAGAGAGAGAGACACTGAGCAGACCTTAGACTAGCCGCCATCTTGGGAGAGTGTGTTAGAGAGTGTGTGTTTGTGTGTGTGTGTGTGTGTGTGTGAGAGAGAGAGAGAGAGAGAGAGTGTGTGTGTATGTGTGTGTGAGAGTGTGTGTGCGTGTCAGAGAGAATGTGTGCGTTGTGTATGTGTGTGTGTGTGTGTGTGTGTGTGTGTGTGTGTGTGTGGTGTGTGTGTGTGTGTGTGTGTGTGTGTGTGTGTGTGTGTGTGTTCCTGTACTGTGGAGAAGAGATTTGAGTAGTCGTTGGGACTAGAAAAGATAATTACTTCAACTTAATTTAACTAATGATGTTATTAACTGCAGCTGTATTGTGTCTTGTTCTCTCCATCAGATGTCTGTAAACTGGAACTGGACACAAACACAGTACACAGTGAACTCATGCTGTCTGACAATAACAGGACAGTGATGCTTGTGCCTTGGAATCCGCCATATCCTGATCATCCAGACAGGTTTGACTTCAGGAATCAGTTCCTGTGTAGAGATGGTCTGACTGGTCGCTGTTACTGGGAGGTCGAGAAGAAAGGATGGGTTCATATATCAGTGAGTTACAGAGGAATCGGCAGGAAAGGAAGCAGTAATGCCAGTGGGTTTGGATGTAATGATCAGTCCTGGAGTCTGAGCTGCTCTGATGATGGTTACTCTGTCTGGCACAATAACATAAGAACAGCCCTCCCGTCCTCCTCTGTCTCTAACAGAGTAGCAGTGTATGTGGACTGTCCTGCTGGCTCTCTGTCCTTCTACACAGTCTCCTCTGACTCACTGATCCACCTCCACACCTTCAACACCACATTCACCCAGCCTCTCTATCCTGGGTTTAGGGTCTCCCTTCGTTCCTCATTGTCTCTGTGTCCTCTGTAGGAGGAGACCACTTCCTGTTCTGTGGTTTAAATGTTGATGGAGGATGAGGGTCACATTTGTCTCTGATTGTGTCTTTAATGTCAAAAATCTTCTTCTTTGTTGAAATGATCTCCTCTGGGATGAAAACTAGTTCTGTATGAACTGTGTTGACTTTGATTTTCTCTTTAATCTCATTTTATTGGAGCAGCTTCAGCTGTTAGGGATTTATTTCCATCTAGGTTTAAAAATAAAAAAATTAAATAACTAGTGCTGTCAAACAATTAACATGTAATCTCTTAATTAATGTCACATTACTATCTATTCTAAATGTCCCTTGATTTCTTTTTGTCCCATTATTTCTTATAATTTGAATGCTCTCATCAACATGGAAAAGGGGATTGGCTTTGAGCAAATGTTTTTCATTTTCATTTTATTTTTTAGCATATAATTGGCATATAGCCTGCTGTATAGGGCTGGGTGATATGGCCTAAAAATAAAAAAAAATAAAACAGATTTAAAATAAAGAAATCTTATTGTGAGAGTCATTTGGTTTTATTTATAAATTTTGTAATTCATGATTGGCCTCACGCGGGCCGGACTGGGACGCACAAAGGGCCAGATGTGGCCCGCGGGCCGTAAGATGCCCAGGTCTGGTCTAGACCATCTACTCAGGTATTAACACGGTCCCATTTAACCTCAAGACCACTCTGGCAACCTTTCTAATTCTTCCTCCAATGTAGATGAAATTCCCAAAATAATAATGCGGCGCATCCCGGAGGAAGACTGTACATGGATGAGCTGGAAAGCATTCTGATCTCCTACTGCACAACAAAGTCCGGTGGCGGTCCAGAGGCGAGACGCTGAAACGCATTTGCGGCATTTCAGGAAAAAGTAAGAAACCTTCCTGGGCAGCAAAGGGCTCGCATTTCCTGAGCTGGAACAAAAAACACACTACATGCAGTGTTATTTTATTTAAAAGTTCGAAATGGTTTTGTGGCTCCCAGTGTTTTCTTTACTTTGTAAAATGGGTCCAAACGGCTCTTTGAGTGGTAAAGGTTGCCGACCCCTGGGCTAGGTGCACGACTCTACTTCCGTTCTTCTTCCGTTCCCTCGAGTGTGTCGGTGAGTACTTCCGGTACAATGGCGACGTTTTACACTTGATGGCTCCAAGACCTGCCCAAGCTAACCATATCCGACGTCCACAGACTGGTCCAACAGGGATGCTCTGCCCCCCGGAGTAAACGGGAAAAAGGATACAAGATGTACCTTTCTAGTTTTATTGACAACCATGAAGGTAAGTTTAAAAATTGACCACAAACGGATTCACATTGTGTTATCGCTAACTAGCTAGCTAACAATAGGAATGTAGCTAACATTAGTCCGTTGTCCTGTAGCTAGATATTTTAGATTTGTTTAGATCGGGCGTAATGGACAAGGCCTTGGTTAGGATTAGTATGAGATTTTCAGAGCTGGGCCTACCGATCAGTGGTTTGAGTATTTCTTTTGGTTTGTGTTGAAATGTATTTGTTCAGAAAACTAGAGACAAATGGCGCAACCGCTGACTAATGGCCGCGATCAAAATTATTTCCCATCCGATTGTCCGTTCGTCCGGTTGTTTGATCGACTGTACCGTGTTTAAAAGACGTCTAACAGTGTTTTGTCTAACATTACATGAATGATGTTGAATTCCCACAAACTTATTTCCTTTTTTTGTTTGTTTACTTGATAGGGTGTGAAACTTGGCAGAGTGGGTAACATGGTCTTCATCTCAACAAAACCCAAGTCAAGACAGTACACAGCTGCTGATGGTGTAAGGTAATCTTCACTGTCAAGTAATAATGTATTCTGCAGTCATTGCCACATTCATTTTGTTTTGAGATATTGTTTAACTTTTTTCTAATTATGACTTGAACTGTTTTCAAATTAGCAAGCGCTACAAAGCAGTGCGGGGGAACTTCACGGCAGACCTTGCTCCACTAATTACCACCCTATCCATAAGTAGCGATGTCCCCCTTGTCAATTCAGCTTTTGGGACTGTTCAAGAAGGCAGCCCTATTTCATACCAGCACCCAGTGCCAGTCAGTAGGGTAGTCATCCACCACCCAGACGCACCCCCTCCACCACTGCTGCCGTTAAATGGTCACAGGCTGGACCCGCCCACATGTTCCTTTTTGTCACCAACACCTAAATGTAATGCCTCTTAACATTACTTTCAACATTGCAAGATCCGTCAAGAAGTCAGTGGTGCAATTTTATGGTTTTTGCAGAGGACCTTCTTGTACAAAGAATTTATAAAAAGGCCAAGGGTGCTGTAAGGATGCGGAGGTTGCTGTAAGGATGTGGAGGTCGCTGTAAGGATGCAGAGATCACTTTAAGATGCGGAGGTTGCTGTAAGGCAAGGCAAGGCAGCTTCATTTGTATAGCACATTTCAGCAACAGGGCAATTCAAAGTGCTCTACACAAAATCAGTTAAACAGTTAAAAATCATAAGCATATAAAACACATGAATAGACAGTTAAAAACAAAATAGAAACAGTAGGACACATAAAACACAAGAATAAAAGTTACAGTGCAGCATAACACATCTACTGTTCCCCGCTTGGGGAAATTATGTCACTCAGTTCTGTCCCTGACAGAAGGAAAATATCAATGATAATTTTACTTTTAGCTTTTATCTGGCCCCTGGCAGCAGATTTCTCTTGCACTTTTCCAACAGTGTACCCCAGGTACACTCACTCAGTTCTGTCCCTGACAGAAGGAAAACATCAATGATATTTTTACATTGAGCTTTTATCTAGCCCCTGGCAGCAGATTATGTCACTCAGTTCTGTCCCTGACAGAAGGAAAATATCAATATTTTTACTTTTAGCTTTTATCTGGCCCCTGCCAGCAGATTTTTCGTGCACTTTCCAACAGTGCGTCACTCACCCGTGTCTGTTCGTAGCTTTTACCTGGCCCCTGGCCACACATCTACTGTTCCCCGCTTGGGGAAATTATGTCACTCAGTTCTGTCCCTGACAGAATGATATTTTTACTTTTAGCTTTTATCTGGCCCCTGGCAGCAGATTTTTCGTGCACTTTTCCAACAGTGTACCCCAGGTATTAAAAACCGATAAAACACATGAATAAACAGTTAAAAACAAAATAGAAACATTAGGACACATAAAACACAAGAATAAAAGTTACAGTGCAGCATAAGAAATTTAACGAAATGAGCAGTCATTTAAAGAAAGGCAGCATCAAAAAGAAAGGTCTTCAGCCTTGATTTAAAAGAACTGAGAGTAGCAGCGGATCTACAGGTTTCTGGGAGTTTATTCCAGATATGAGGAGCATAGAAACTGAAAGCTGCTTCACCCTGTTTAGTTCTGACTCTGGGGACAGAAAGTAGACCTGTCCCAGATGACCTGAGAGGTCTGGGTGGTTCATAGTGTAGTAGCAGATCAGAAATGTATTTTGGACCTAAACCGTTAAGTGATTTATAAACTAGCAGACTTTGAAATCAATTCTTTGAGACACAGGAAGCCAGTGTAAGGACTTCAGGACTGGAGGGATGTGATCCAGTCTCTTGATCTTAGTGAGCACTGGAGTGATGTGATCCAGTCTCTTGGTCTTAGTGAGGACTCGAGCAGCAGCGATCTGGATCAGCTGCAGCTGTCTGATTGATTTTTTAGGGAGACCTGTAAAGACCCCGTTACAGTAGTCAAGTCTACTGAAGATGAAAGCATGGACCAGTTTTTCCAAGTCCTGTTGACACATAAGTCCTTTAACCCTTGATATGTTCTTAAGGTGATAGTAGGCTGACTTTGTAATTGTCTTAATGTGGCTGTTAAAATTCAGGTCTGAGTCCATGACTACACCCAGATTTCTGGCTTTGTCTGTTGTTTTTAACATTGTTGTTTGAAGCTGAGCGCAGACTTTTAATCGTTCCTCTTTTGCTCCAAAAACAACCACCTCAGTTTTTCCTTCATTTAATTTCAGAAAGTTCTGGCACATCCAGTCGTTAATTTGTTCGATGCAGTTAGTCAGTTTTTGTATTGGACTATAGTCCCCTGGCGATAAGGTTATGTAAATTTGTGTGTCATCTGCATAACAATGGTAACTTATTTTGTTGTTCTCCATAATCTGGGTCAGTGGAAGCATGTAGATGTTAAACAGAAGAGGCCCCAGAATGGAGCCTTGCGGAACTCCGCATGTCATATTTCTATGCTCAGATGTATGATTATCTATTGACACAAAGTAATCCCTATTCTGTAAGTAGGATTAAAACCAGTTTAGTACTGAGTAGGGGTGATCCGAGTATCCGGCTGAAACGAGTATCCGGTATGGATAAAGCACTTTTGCCGAGTACAAATATTATCCGAGTAATATGAGTCAATATCCGTGCTCGGATTGAATAAAACTCCTCAACTGGCCGCGCAGCGTTCTGTGATAATCACAGTGCCCCCCCCCCCCCCCCCGCTACAAACACGCTCGGATCAATCACACACACAGAACAAGGAGAAATGCTCTCTCTCTCTCTCTCTCTCTCTCTCTCTCTTTCTCTCTCTCTCTCTCTCTCTCTGTCTCTCTCTCTCTCTCTCTCTCTCTCTCTCTCTCTCTCTCTCTGCTCTCTCTATCTCTCTCGCTCGCTCTCGCTACTTCAGTTAATTCGGTCTGCGGATCTGTTCCGTTAACGTTTAGGGTTTCTTCAGGTTTGTTTTTAACTTCAGTTTATAGTCCTTACATAGTAACCAGTATATTTCTGGTAACGTGGGTTTCAGACATCCTTCTTGTTTTAAATGTGACTCCCGTTGCGTCTCTGCCATCGGAGATTTTTTTTTTTTTTTTTACTGTCAGCTGCCCCCCGCCCCCTCTCTCTCTGTGTCTCTCCCTTACTTACACACACACAAAAATATAACTATTTTTGATCAACTCATATCAATTGCATGCTTAAATAACATACCGGTTAAAGCCCCGCACATTTCAAGAGAACCTGACCCACTTCCTGGTTAAATACGACCACTTCCGGTTTAGGCCCCGCCCACTCCGAGTACGGATCCGGATACAGATATTTCATGTGGTAAACAGATACAGATACAGATACAGATAATGCTGTACTCGCTCATCCCTAGTACTAAGCCAGAAAGTCCTACCCAGTTTTCCAATCGGTCTAGTAATATGTCGTGGTCGACCGTGTCAAATGCAGCACTGAGATCAAGTAATACTAAGATTGAAATTTTGCCACTATCTGTGTTAAGGTGGATATCATTAAAAACTTTGACGAGAGCCGTCTCAGTGCTGTGGTGTGGTCGAAAACCCGACTGAAAGGTATCAAAACTGTTGTTTAGTGACAAGAAATGGTTGAGTTGTTGAAAGACTACTTTTTCAATGATTTTACTTAAAAACGGAAGGTTTGATATTGGCCTATAGTTGCTCATTAGTGACTTGTCTAGGTTGTTCTTTTTTAAGAGTGGCTTGATTACTGCAGTTTTCAGGGCCTGTGGAAAGATACCTGAAAGAAGAGACAAGTTCACAATCTGTAGAAGATCAGAAGTCAAACAATTGGAAACATTTTTGAAAAGTCCCGTTGGTAGAATATCAAGGCAACAGGAGGAAGTTTTCAGATGTTGAATAATGTCCTCCAGGTTTTTATGGTTGATCGTGTGAAATTCTGTCATATTGGAACTAGTTTTGCTTGAACACTGTGACAACACATATCCTGAACTTGATATGGAGGCACTGACTGTCTAATCTTCCGAATTTTGTCTTTGAAGAAGGAGGCAAAGTCATTGCAGGCCTTGGTAGATAAAAGTTCAGATGCTACTGGTACTGGAGGGTTTGTTAACCTATCAACAGTAGCAAACACAGCACGTGAATTATTATTGTTTCTAGAGATAATATCAGAAGAAGAAGGACCTTCTTGCATTCCTCAGTTCCAAATTATAAATGCGAAGTCTCTCTTTATAGGTGTTATAATGGACCAGGAGATTTGTTTTTCGCCACCTACGTTCAGCTTTCCTACACTCTCTTTTTTCTGTTCTCACCAGTAAGACATTTCTCCATGGAGATCTTTTCTTACCAGAGTCCAGAGTTTTCTTACCATGAATGTTAAAATCACCCGCAATGATTACACAATCAGAGTTAATGCAGATTATAGACAGCAGTTCAGTTATTATGGTCTAACCAGGTTTCAGTTAAAAACATAAAATCTAGATTGTGTTTGATAATAAAATCATTGATTAAAAATGATTTTCCTGCCAAAGACCTGACGTTTAGTAAGGCTAGTGTTAGTGTGTTTACATTTTTGGGGACAGGCTGTAGCTGACGAGGAATGGATGCTAAATTTGCTAAGTTTGCAGTTAAGTGCTTATTCACCATTCTTTTTCTATTACCTATCACAACATAAATTGAGGAAGAATTGAATACACAGGGCCAGGGCTTGTCTTGGAAAGAGTCATGAGTGTCACTAGGCCTGCAGCCAAGGCCCGGCACATATCAGTTAATATCAGTGCATGGTGTAGCTAGTAGTAGTAGTATAAGGTGACCAGATTTCTCAGACAAAATCCGGGGACATTTTCAGGTCAGAAGCGGATTTACCTCCAAAACACGTCATGTTTTTACTTTAGTAAAACATAAAACGAGGACACTAAACCTAGAGCTGTCCCCCCCCCCCCCAGGTCTGATCCTAGACTCCCCCCTGCTGCTACTTCATACTCCACTACACCTCAGAGGGGATGTTTCAATATAAAAAGTCCTAATATTTCAAGATAAAAAGTCCTAATATTTCAAGATAAAAAGTCTTAATATTTCAAGAAAGAAAGTCCTAATATTTCAAGAAAGAAAGTCCTAATATTTCAAGATAGAAAGTCCTAATATTTCAAGATAGAAAGTCCTTATATTTCAAGAAAGAAAGTCTTAATATTTCAAGATAGAAAGTCTCAATATTTCATAATGTTGTAATGTTTACTGAACTACTGACAGCTTTTGCTTTATTGCTCAAGGCTTGTTTCTGTAACAGCTCGTTGAGAATCAGATACAATAAAAACTATTGAGGACATATTTTCCTTTGACATTGATGCATATTAAACGAGATCGCTCCAGTCGGCAGAAACCAGCTACAATGTAAGTTAATAGGATAATTGTCCAGCTTGTATTTACGTTCATAAAAGTGCTCGTTTAGCTGCTGACAGACTCAGATTAATATTCTAAGTGTCTGACAACATTATGGAAAGGATTTCTAAGGAGGTCGACCTTTCTGTTAAAGATTAAGATCCTTTTTTAAAACATAAAAGTCTGCGAAATTGCGTTCACTAAACCCACCAGACTCCATGTAAATAATCAGTGATTTTAGCATCGTAAAACCCGGCTTTCTAAAACATCTCTGAGCTTGTCTGGAGCGACTATCGGCTCCGTTTTGTCAGTATTTTCTTTCTTTCATTCCAATTTCGGGACTGTCAGTCACAGTGAAAACCGGGGACATTTCCGGGGACAGATCCAGCCGGGGACAGTTTGCCAAAATCGGGGACTGTCCCCGGAAGCCGGGGACGTCTGGTCACCCTATAGTAGTTGTATCAGTGCATGGTGAAGCTAGTAGTAATAGTAGTATCAGTGCATGGTGTTTCTAGAAATAGTAGTAGTATCAGTGCAGGGTGTAGCTAGTAGTAATAGTAGTAGTGCAGGGTGTAGCTAGTAGTAATAGTAGTCACAGTGCACGGTGTAGCTAGTAGTAATAGTAGTAGTGCAAGGTGTAGCTAGTAGTAATAGTAGTAGCAGTGCAGAGTGTAGCTAGTAGTAATAGTAGTAGTGCAGGGTGTAGCTAGTAGTAATAGTAGTAGCAGTGCAGGGTGTAGCTAGTAGTAATAGTAGTAGTGCAAGGTGTAGCTAGTAGTAATAGTAGTAGCAGTGCAGAGTGTAGCTAGTAGTAATAGTAGTAGCAGTGCAGGGTGTAATAGTAGTAGGAGTGCAGGGTGTAGCTAGTAGTAGTAGTAGTAGTAGTGCAGGGTGTAGCTAGTAGTAATAGTAGCAGTGCAGAGTGTAGCTAGTACTAATAGTAGTAGGAGTGCAGAGTGTAGCTAGTAGTAATAGTAGTAGGAGTGCAGGGTGTAGCTAGTAGTAATAGTAGTAGTGCAGGGTGTAGCTAGTAGTAATAGTAGTAGCAGTGCAGGGTGTAGCTAGTAGTAATAGTAGTAGTGCAAGGTGTAGCTAGTAGTAATAGTAGTAGCAGTGCAGAGTGTAGCTAGTAGTAATAGTAGTAGTAGTGCAGGGTGTAATAGTAGTAGGAGTGCAGGGTGTAGCTAGTAGTAATAGTAGTAGTAGTGCAGGGTGTAGCTAGTAGTAATAGTAGCAGTGCAGAGTGTAGCTAGTACTAATAGTAGTAGGAGTGCAGAGTGTAGCTAGTAGTAATAGTAGTAGGAGTGCAGGGTGTAGCTAGTAGTAATAGTAGTAGTGCAGGGTGTAGCTAGTAGTAATAGTAGTAGCAGTGCAGGGTGTAGCTAGTAGTAATAGTAGTAGTGCAAGGTGTAGCTAGTAGTAATAGTAGTAGCAGTGCAGAGTGTAGCTAGTAGTAATAGTAGTAGTAGTGCAGGGTGTAATAGTAGTAGGAGTGCAGGGTGTAGCTAGTAGTAATAGTAGTAGTAGTGCAGGGTGTAGCTAGTAGTAATAGTAGCAGTGCAGAGTGTAGCTAGTACTAATAGTAGTAGGAGTGCAGAGTGTAGCTAGTAGTAATAGTAGTAGGAGTGTAGAGTGTAGCTAGTAGTAATAGTAGTAGTGCAGGGTGTAGCTAGTAGTAATAGTAGTAGCAGTGCAGAGTGTAGCTAGTAGTAATAGTAGTAGGAGTGCAAGGTGTAGCTAGTAGTAATAGTAGTAGCAGTGCACGGTGTAGCTAGACAACAACAACACAAAGGAGGTCTGGAGCGGCATGAGGACCATCACTGGCTTCAGACCAACTGGCAGCAGAGGAGTTAAAGGCAGCTTGGACAGGGCCAACGAACTCAATCTGTTCTTTAACGGATTTGATGCTCCTGCCCATCCCCCCCATTAACACAACTGCTGTCTCACCTCCAAACCCACTACTTCCCCCTCCCCCCCTCACTGTCATTATTAGGGGTCCAAGCCCGAGGATGCGTGCACCGCAGTAATTATTATTATTATTATCATTACTTTTCACCATTGCAACACCTTAATTATGTCATTTATGTAAATACCGTATCATAATATTCCTCTAACTATGTAAATATCCAAACTCCTTATATTTCTTTATTTCTTTATTTTCATTTCTACTATTTGTGCAACTGCAACACAAAGTTTCCCTTAGGGCAGGGGTTCCCAAACTTAGGGTCGGGGCCCAAAATGGGTCGCGGACCCGTTTTATTGGGTCGCCAACTGGCAGAGTAAAATGCATATCAATCTTATGTGAATGAGCGTTTTTTTTTTTTGCTACACTGGTCTGTTCAGCTCAGATAAATTGGGGGGAGGGTGGGGGGGGGGGGTTCTCTCTCTCTCTCTCCCCCCCCCCCAGGAGGGGATGAGAACATGAGTTGAGAAAGGGGCGAGACACAGAAAGGAGAATAGAGACCTTTTCTGGTTTTGTTTACTTTTTATAATGGAATAATTATACTTCATATACATTTAAACTCATGGTTTGTTCCGTCTTTTGTCCACAGTTTAAAAATGTAGACGTTACCATGATTCATGGTGTATTTTTGTAAATTTGGGTCCCGGGGGAGACGCCAAATTTCTCTTTTGGGTCTTGAGCTGAAAAAGTTTGGGAACCACTGCCTTAGGGGATCAATAAAGTATTTCTGATTCTGATTCTAGTAGTAATGTATGTAGTGACAATAAAAGTAGTGCTAGACGGCCGATATATCGGGCTGATATTTGTGTTTTTGTGTATCGTATCGGCCAACAAGCGGCTGCTGCGTTCGTCATTATTCCCGAGGGTACCCAAAAACAGGTCCGAGGTTGCTGGTGTGGTTACCCAGAAACAGGTCTGAGGTTGCTGGTGTCATTACCCAGAAACAGGTCCGAGGTTGCTGGTGTGGTTACCCAGAAACAGGTCTGAGGTTGCTGGTGTCATTACCCAGAAACAGGTCCGAGGTTGCTGGTGTGGTTACCCAGAAACAGGTCTGAGGTTGCTGGTGTCATTACCCAGAAACAGGTCTGAGGTTGCTGGTGTCATTACCCAGAAACAGGTCCGAGGTTGCTGGTGTGGTTACCCAGAAACAGGTCTGAGGTTGCTGGTGTCATTACCCAGAAACAGGTCTGAGGTTGCTGGTGTGGTTACCCAGAAACAGGTCTGAGCTCTGAGGTTGCTAAACCCATCAGACGCCATTTAAAGCATCAGTATTTAACTATGGTTACATTTCTAACATTTCAACCTGAACTGAACACACACACACACACACACACACACACACACACACGGCGGGGGGAAGAGTGCGACAGGAGAAAACAAAAACTTAAAAGACATGTTAGTTCACACAAACCTGAACAAGAACAAGGACCCTAGGGAGGCGCTTCGAGGTTCGGATATCGGTTTTATTCATCTCCCCCACATTTTTAACCCCCACAGCCGAGCTGGTTTTAGCCCTTGGCAGGTCCTGCAACACACCACCATTAATGTGGTCTATGCAATCAGGTGCAGGGCCTGCCATAAGTTTTACGTGGGGGAGACAAGAAATGCTCTTCATTTAAGGATAAAACAACACCAATATATTTTAAATAAGGGCGATGGCACAACTGTTTTATATGCACATTTTAAACTCCACGGCCCTCAAAATGTTCAGAGCATGGGCCTGGAGAGCAACAGAACCTGGACCACGGGTCAGCGTCGGGCAGCGGAGAGGAAGTGGATTCATTTTTTAAAAACCATAGACCCTTTGGGTCTGAATGAAAAATCCTAACATGGATCCACTTCTCTTTTTAATTAAGCTTTTAGTTTCCAGAAACCCTTCCCTCCCACTGTTCTGATCTCCTCTCTCCTCAGGTTTTATCGGGACCTCCTCTGCAGTGCACCAGA
Organism: Etheostoma spectabile; assembly: GCF_008692095.1. Taxonomy (NCBI): domain Eukaryota; kingdom Metazoa; phylum Chordata; class Actinopteri; order Perciformes; family Percidae; genus Etheostoma; species Etheostoma spectabile. Next base: position 20,829 of record NW_022603496.1, read on the forward strand.
ACCAGTCTTTTAACCCCCTTACATGTTCTCCTTCCTTTTCCTTTCTTTCTATTTTTATAACTCTCTTATTTTATGTAATGCCTTTCAGATTGTCTTTTTTTTTTTTTTTAGGTAACTGATTTCTGCCTGCAAGGGGGGCCCGACCTAAATATAGATAGACTTTTACATGTTCACTCTTTTAAATAAAGCTATTTAAAGATGCTTTGGTGGTCCTTTATGATTTTCATTCTTGGGTTTTTATATGTTATATTTTAATGACATTATTAATATTTATTATCTTGTTTTGCAACATGAATTGCTTGCCTCTGGATTTTAACATGATGATACACATACCATCGGTTTTATGCATGCCTCTAACAGTGTGGTTTTGTCCTATGATGTATTTTAAATGTTTTATTATTATTTATTCATTTATTTATTATTGCATGGCACTTTTTATCTTTATACTTTTTAAAGCACTTATTTACTAATTTTAATGGTATGTGTACTTTTTAGCCTTAGGGGCAAGCAATTCAAACAGTATTTTAGTACTTTTAAATGTGGTTATGTCAAAAAATTATTTTAATATGTTTTAATTTTATTTCTTTTAGACAGGACACCGGGCATTTTATTTATCAACACAACTTTTATATATTTTATTTATGTTATTTATCTTAACTTTTCTTTTTTCTTCCCCCCCCCGCCTTCTCCTTTCTCTATTTACAGTGTATATTATATATTTCAATTATTAGAATTGTATTCACTTATTTATTATAGAGGGGAGAGGAGAGGAGCAGGAGAGGAGGAGACCTTTTATTTAAAGCTTTATGTTCCCGCTGTCCGTACTGTCCTGTGGTCCTTTGGTCCTGCTCTGAGCATTTGGCCTTCTTTTAAACAGTTTTTTAGAACGGAACCAGGTCTTTTAAGGAGATTTTAAGTGTTTGAATCACACCGGGGGTCCCCTTGTGCCCGTGCCCCTCGTAGCGCCCATCCAGGACACTGCGTTCTACCCTAACCTAACCCTAACCCCCTAACCCACAACCCTAACCCCGTAACTCACAACCCTAACCCTAAAATTCAATTGGCTATGGGACATACGCCAGGGATTGATCATCCCCGGTTGGGCCGCCCTTGGAGGAGGGTGTCTAGTGGTAATGGCCGAAACACCTGATGATTCCAAGGTTCTCTACTGATGATGTGTCCTACAATTTAGAATAAAATTAATTCAATTAAATTACTAAACCTAAACCTTATCCTAACATTAACCATAGTTTTACATCCCTAACCATAATTTCCATCCCTAAACTTAACCAGCTTAACATCCTTAACCTAACCCTAATCACACGTTTATATTTCAAACCTAACCTTAAACCTTACCCTTACCTTAACCATGCTTTTACTTTCCTAACCCCAACCAGTTAGATTAACTAAGAAAAAATTATTTACTGTAACCCTGAGGCCAGGCAAGTGGTCCACATCAGATAACTGAAGGCTCTCTAACAGAAATGGACAACCCAAATTACAGAAAACAAAAATAATACAGGAAAGATGAATACCTTATTGACTCTTTCAGCTCGGCTGTGCCGAGGAGTTTGTCTCTACTTCTCCGGTTTATTCAGTCTGCCCTGTAATACACTTCCTGCTTCTGGCGAGAGCGATCGTGTTTTTCCTCCTCTCCCCTCTTATCTCAGCTTTGCTCCTATTATAGTTGTCTACCTTGTTGTGTGGAACTTTGGTTGGGGTTAGCGGCATGTTGCAGCAAGAGTGCAGCGTATTTGAAAAAATGCCGCCCCCCCATAAATATGCAGAATTTGGCTGATTATGCGACATAACCAGGTTTTTTGGAGGGGCTGAGTAGAAGGTCAGCAGCAGGTTGAAGTCCAGGTGTTTCCTGAGGACCCTCAGGAAGTGTAGCCGCTGTTGAACCTTAACGCACAAAAGGTAAATACTCAAGGCAAGGCAAGGCAAGGCAGCTTTATTTATAGAGCACATTTCAGCAACAGGGCAATTCAAAGTGCTTTACATAAAGTCAGTTAAACAGATATAACACAACTACAAACAGTTAAAAATCATAACCATTAAAAACTAATAAATCACATGAATAAACAGTTAAAAACAAAATAGAAACATTAGGACATATAAAACACAAGAATAAAAGTTACAGTGCAGAAGAAAAGAAATAAGAAATTATTATTATTATTATTATATTATTATAATTATAATTTCTTATTATAAATAAGAAATTTAAAGAAATGAGCAGTCATTTAAAGAAAGGCAGCATCAAAAAGAAAGGTCTTCAGCCTTGATTTAAAAGAACTGAGAGTAGCAGCGGATCTGCAGGTTTCTGGGAGTTTATTCCAGATATGAGGAGCATAGAAACTGAAAGCTGCTTCACCCTGTTTAGTTCTGACTCTGGGGACAGAAAGTAGACCTGTCCCAGATGACCTGAGAGGTCTGGGTGGTTCATAGTGTAGTAGCAGATCAGAAATGTATTTTGGACCTAAACCGTTAAGGGATTTATAAACTAGCAAGAGTACTTTGAAATCAATTCTTTGGGACACAGGAAGCCAGTGTAAAGACTTCAGAACTGGAGTGATGTGATCCAGTCTCTTGGTCTTAGTGAGGACTGGAGTGATGTGATCCAGTCTCTTGGTCTTAGTGAGGACCCGAGCAGCAGCGTTCTGAATCAGCTGCAGCTGTCTGATTGATTTTTTAGGGAGACCTGTAAAGACCCCGTTACAGTAGTCAAGTCTACTGAAGATGAAAGCATGGACCAGTTTTTCCAAGTCCTGTTGACACATAAGTCCTTTAACCCTTGATATATTCTTAAGGTGATAGTAGGCTGACTTTGTTATTGTCTTAATGTGGCTGTTAAGATTCAGGTCTGAGTCCATGACTACACCAAGATTTCTGGCTTTGTCTGTTGTTTTTAACTTTGTTGTTTGAAGCTGAGCGCAGACTTTTAATCGTTCCTCTTTTTTTCCAAAAACAACTACCTCAGTTTTTCCTTCATTTAATTTCAGAAAGTTCTGGCACATCCAGTCGTTAATTTGTTCGATGCACTTAGTCAGTTTTTGTAGTGGACTATAGTCCCCTGGCGATAAGGTTATGTAAATTTGTGTATCGTCCGCATAACTATGGTAACTTATTTTGTTGTTTTCCATAATCTGGGCCAGTGGGAGCATGTAGATGTTAAACAGAAGAGGCCCCAGAATAGAGCCTTGGGGAACTCCGCACGTCATATTTGTATGCTCAGATGTATAATTACCTATTGACACAAAGTAATGCCTATTCTTTAGGTAGGATTCAAACCAGTTTAGTACTGAGCCAGAAAGTCCTACCCAGTTTTCCAACCGGTTTAGTAATATGTCGTGGTCAACCGTGTCAAATGCAGCACTGAGATCAAGTAATACTAAGATTGAAATTTTGCCACTATCTGTGTTAAGGTGGATGTCATTAAAAACTTTGACGAGAGCCGTCTCAGTGCTGTGGTGTGGTCGAAAACCCGACTGAAAGGTATCAAAACTGTTGTTTAGGGACAGGAAATGGCTAAGTCTTAGAAAAAACGCTTTTTCAATGATTTTACTTAAAAACGGAAGGTTTGATATCGGCCTATAGTTGCTCATTAGTGACTTGTCTAGGTTGTTCTTTTTTAACAGTGGCTTGATTACTGCAGTTTTCAGGGCCTGTGGAAAGATTCCTGAAAGAAGAGACAAGTTCACAATCTGAAAAGGAGGTTTTCAGATATTGTATAATGTCCTCCAGGTTTTCATGGTTGATTATATGAAATTCTGTCATATTGGAACTAGTTTTGCTTGAACACTGTGACAACACACATCCTGAACTTGATATGGAGGCACTGACTGTTAGTCTAATCTTTGGAATTTTGTCTTTGAAGAAGGAGGCAAAGTCATTGCAGGCCTTGGTAGATAAAAGTTCAGATGCTACTGGTACTGGAGGGTTTATTAATCTTTCGACAGTGGCAAACAAAGCACGTGAATTATTATTGTTTCTAGAGATAATATCAGAAGAAGACCCTAGTCCCCCTTGAACAGACCCTAGTCCCCCACTGAACTCCTTCATGTTCATAGCTGGTTTCAAGCCCTTATTGGTTGTTGACACTGGTTAGACACAGGATTAACAACACCACTGATTAGCCAATCTCCTCGGGGGGGGGGGGGGGGGGGGAGTGGGGGGTGTACACAGAGGAGGAGATGAAACCACATTTCTTAAAAGCAGACATCTACCTCCTGTTGAACAGGTTTTTATGTAACTGATTTTTTTCTTGACGTGGACTGAAGTTATGAGGGTTTCTCGTTGTCCTCTGATCAGACACTCAAACACCCGGACTGAAGAGGAAGACGAGAGAAGAGCAGCTTGGTCTCTGCCAGTGTTTCCTCGACACACGAAGGTGGAAAGAGTCTTTAATGGACCTGAAGAGTTCAGCAGGTGAGAATCCTAGCAGAGGAATGTGTAAATGTCTGATAATCAGATCACGGTGATCACATTGGGATGTGTCTCTGTTTAACTGGACAGTTGGAAGGTTTCTTCATGCGGATGAGATGATTCAAAAATACCTTTTGAAATATTCTGTAGAATTTTTCTTTGAGTTAAATGACGTGATCTGAACCAGGTTAGCATGTATTACTGCCAGAGGCTCTCATGTTCAATCTGAGCTCAACCTCACTCATCAGGGAAAAATGTAGAGAATGTCAAAACTGGTCTGCAGCATCGGTGAAACTGTAGTGGGTGTGCTCAAAACCACCATCTTAAACCTCTGACACACCTTTGGCTTTGCTGAATCCTACAGACTCTCATTTGTTAAAGGTTCTCAATGTTCATATCTGGAACTAAAGAAAGGTTTTCAATTTGGGGACATGGAACACATTTTGAATGGTCTTCACCAGATGTGGTGATTACAGTTACATCGATATCACTGGACTACATATATGTAGTTAAAGCAACAAGCAGCGTTGAACAGCCGTCTGGGGAAGTAGTGGTCATGGCTATTCCTCATAAAAACAATGACAAGCAAACTCCTGCAAGTTAGAGCTCACTAATCAAACTCTTTAGTGCTGACAGGCTCTAAACAACCTGGATGAACCAACTTAAATAAGTCACTGGATAGAAACCAGTGGTGGAGAGGAAGTCCCTGAACACAACAATCTATCATAGATAACCCTGATCCACTACTTCTAGTATATTTCTAGTATCTTTGGTTTGTGAGTATGTCCTTGGTAACTTACTGCTTGTTTAATAAAGTCTATCTATCTATCTATCTATCTATCTATCTATCTATCTATCTATCTATCTATCTATCTATCTATCTATCTATCTATCTATCTTGTTTTGAGTGACATCCGGTTTCTGAATGTCCTCTGTCTTCAGTCTCTGGGTAAGCTGTCCAACATCTGCACAGCTTTCTACGTCACTAGAGACAAGGTGGCTAACTGTAGCATGCTAGCTCGTTCTCAATGGAAAACACTGCTCCAACAGCCACTAGTTGACCATAATCTTGAACAGAACTACTTCCTGTCCCTGTTCTACTTCCTGTCCCTGTTGTGCAGGGTGAAAACAGGATCTGCAGCAATGTGCAGTACAACAAAAATATGGTGTTTTTCAAAAACGAAACCATGGAAACCTATTCTGGTACAATCTCAAAATACAATTATGAACCTAAAAATTAGCAGAATATAGGCCCTTTAACGACTGACAATGGCTGGTTGTTAAGTGCAAGAGCCTAGTTATTATTTTGCAGCCAATAGTCTCCAAACAGCTGGCATTGCTCCTCCTCCGTCACTTATACCTGCTTGATAGAGAAGTTATTGTCACGTTGCTATGAGGTGGTATCGGTTGTGGTAGTATCGGAGTCATTTTATGACTACAAGTACGTACATGTGCAAGGCATCGGACATCCTAGGATCCTTAGTCTAAACTAGACCCGGGTTGATAACACCAATAATTTGTTCCTCCAGTGAACTATGGAACAGGTTGTTGAAGACTCCAGCCTCAGGGACTGGGAGGTGATCGGTTCTGGGGGTTTTGGACAAATCTACAAAGCCAGGCATCGTCAGTGGGGCTGTGACGTGGCCGTTAAACTGCTTCTTCAGGGCCAGGGGTAAGTCCTTAGAAAGGATTTCATGTATATAACTACATAAAGTTGTGTGAATTACTCATAATGCAAACAAACACACACACAGGACCGAGAAGTCTTTGCTGCGTGAGATCAAGATGATGCGTCAAGCCCCCAACCCGTATGTCATGGCCGTCCGAGGGATCTTCAAGGGTCAGACGCCCTCTGGTGGGTCCAGACAGCTTGGTGTGGTCATGGATCTCATGGAGACAGGATCATTGGCCTCCCTACAGGTGACCAGGGCTGGAACAACTACTCATATCTTTTACTTAGAGTAGGAATACTCTTAAAAAAAATACTTATGCTACAAGTAAAAGTCTTGCATTACCAATACAAAAGTATAGAATAAATAAATATATAATATACTCATTAGTAAAGAAAGGAAGAAAAAAGATAAATATAACATCATATTCCAAACCTTTGAATGGTAGTGAAGGTGTAGGTGTAGCTGACTGTCTCCACTATCTCCACTATTATTTACTTTGTGGCTCTGAAACCATCTTACAGGAAGCATTGGAGGGTCCTCCACCCTGGCCGCTGGTCTTCAGACTGGCTCACCAAGTGGCTCTGGGTATAAACTTCCTCCACACTCTGCCCCGACCCGTACTCCACCAGGACCTGAAGCCCCAAAACGTGCTGCTGGACGACGCTCTCAATGTCAAGGTGAGTCCCAGGCTTTGAGGGGAGGCCAGGCCTCATGTTTCCTTTATACTTTTACAATAGTTTGCACAGTTTTCAGGCTCCATTTAGTCTGGAGATTAAATGGAGCCTGAAAAACATATTGGGAACACAAAAGATACAGACATGGGTTTCCCTTACATGTTGCAACTTTTAAGATGGACCGTATTCTCATTTTTGGATCAATGGCCTTTTGAATGGGAGAGCTAGGGGCGCTACTATGATAGCATCAACATGAGACGTTGCTCCAAGTATCACCAGGGTCTCTACACATGGACTCAGCATCACCAGGGTCTCTACACATGGACTCAGCATCATCAGGGTCTCTACACACGAACTCAGCATCACCAGGGTCTCTACACATGGACTCAGCATCACCAGGGTCTCTACACATGGACTCCAGCATTGAGAACATTGTTTACGCAGTTTGCCAAGAATAAATTATTTTTTACGACTTACTGTAGCTGTTGGCGTTTCCATCTCGCCAGTCAAAAATAGTCGATCTCCGAATGCGGATGAACAGACTCCATCGGAGGAAATGTCATTCTTATACCACGCTCCTTTTTCAACTACAAGGTCAAATTTGTGTTTCACTAATAACAAAACAACAAATTATCTGTTCATTTATATGGAACTGAGCGTTCCATCTTGACTCTCCTCCCTTTTACGTTGCATTCTGACTATTTTAAATTGTAAAACCTTTCTTTTTAGTAAACTCTGAACACGAACAATGTTCTTGATACTGGGTTCATATCTAGAGCCCCTGGTGAGAAAGTCTCATGATGTTTCGAGTCTTCTTAGTGTTTTAAAAGTAGTGACGTTGATGCTATCATAGTAGCGCCACTAGTTCTCCCACTCGAAAGGCCATTTGACCCCGAAGCGAGAACACGGTCCATCTTAAAAGTGGCGTGTCTGTCCTAATTATGCTTTAAATGAAAGTTTGACTTGGGTCCATTCACACACCAAGAGTAAAGCAAACACACAGAAATTCAACTTACAGTTAGCGGTTAGTCCAAGAAACGCCGCTCATACAAAAACCAGTCACCAGCTATGGCTAAGTCCTTTTCATCAGGAAAACACTGTTGTCCTGGAGGGGTCAAACCAACAGGACTTTCACCTAGAAGACTAGCGTTCATGTCCTGTTCTTGTCACGCATATCACTTAAACATACTTTTATTTACTTTTTTCTCCCATGTAAGGCCAAATCAGTCCTGACTCAGAGCGTCCTAAAGCCCTGATACTAAAGCAGATTATTTGTGTTAACAACCGCCACATGAACCGACCAAGTGCCCCTAATTGATGCGCTAGGAGTGAGAATCTAGTGTGCTCGACCTGGCTCCATGGGCGCAGGATCTCCCGGGAGATCTGGTCATACGTCTTCTCCACATCCACAAAGCACATGTAGACCAAATGAGCATTGTTTCTCTTCAATCTGAGAATCCTAAGACCTTGAGAGCAAAGCTCCCCGCTGCAGCGTCAGCAATGGAAGCTTTGAACATTGCCCACTTAGGTTCAATGCCCTCGACCTTCAGGGAAGCCAGAAAGGTCGGCCGGAGGGGCCTTCTCAGATGTTCAGAGTTTACCCCCACTACCAGTTTGTCAAGGTCTTTGTCTAACCCCAACAGTCTCATGAAGACCAATGTGGAAACCAACCCACAGAGAGAGTTGTGTGGAGCTGATGGTCTTAATTAGCTTTCTAGTTACTCATTTGGCAATGGCTTGAATGTAACGGACGTTCATTAATATCAAAATGTTACACACCAAAGCTTAATTACAACAGTCATGAACATTCATTAAGACTCCTTCATGGTCATAGCTGGTTTCATGTCTGTCTTCTGCACACCCGTTCAAATGAAGAACCTCTTCTGTCTCCTTCTTCTCTTTGCTAATTCTCTCTGCAGATTACAGATTTTGGCCTTGCCCGGATTTCCTGCAGCGTCACGCAGGTTTCCAAGGACAGTGAAACAGTAGGAGGGACGTATGCTTACATGCCACCAGAGGCTTTTGATTTATCGTACAAACCTACAAGAGCCTTTGATATCTACAGGTATGAGAGCATACCAGCACTTGAATAAAAGTGTTTTATTGATCATATAATAAATAATAACTGGAGACGGGATCACTCCAGCTGCCATGCTAACACATGTTCAGTATTGACAGACAGTCAAAATATCAATATAATATAATTGTTTTCAGGTGGTGGGATACTAATAGTACTTCATGCACAGATTTCCTCTATGACATTAAATATCACGTTCTCACATGAACATTAATTAACAGATGACAACAACCCAGCCAGCGACCAACCAGGGAGTGATTGTTATGATATGGATAATAATCCTGACATGAAACTCTCTGTCTTTCAGTTATGGGATCCTCCTTTGGTCCATTGCCACAGGGAAACAACCATATGAGTGTAAGTGACTGTTTTGTCTTGAATTTTGTTTGCATTATTATATAAATCTGTACATAAATCATTTATACTATGGTTACCTACTTTTAATATATTATTTAATTACATATTATTTTATGTAATGTCACTTACTTACATTGCAATATGTTTTGCACTATGGCCACCTCACTTTACTTTACTCTACAATACTTCTTATATAATGCCACTGTACACCCATTCAGTACTTTCTGCACATTATCTGTAGTCTGCCTGTTGATTGGTGGTTGTTTTGCTTCTTACTGTGGACAAATTGCTGCTGTAACAAGAGAATTTCCCCATTGTAGGATGAATAAAGTATTATCTAACCTAATCTTACACGTGGTGCAGGAACATCAGGACTCTGGAGGTCTAGATGGAGCTGCCTTACAACAGAGGTCACTGTGGTGCTGCCAGTAATATATGAAATGAATAATTACAGCGCTTTAAATTTCATATATGTCCAAACATTTCTTTAGGACAGCATGCAATGTGCTACTGTTACTCAATGTTAGGCCTTATCTAAATGCAGTTCTTTTACATAGTATGTTATTTAGCTGAGGTTAATTGTTGATATGAGCTAAGGTGTTAAGGACCATGACTGTTGACTGTAATTCTCAATTTTATGTTATTTTAAGAACAAAATACAATGTTTTTATCATTATAAAGAGGCTCTGTTTACTTCATAGACTTTGTACTCGTGTTATTACATTATCTGGGTCACATGCCATTGATGTAGCAAAATACGTATCATAGGTTCGAAGAAGTGATAAATACATTTGACTAAAAGAGACAGTTATTTGGTTAATCAATATTATTTTTGAAACTATTAATTGTACAGTGATTTGGAATTGTTCCAGCTTTACTCAATGAAATTTACAACAGCAGGTGGCAGAGTTGTACCATTTAGTAGATTGAACCTGAACCTTTACATGAGCATCAGTCTAGACCGTCTATTCAGGTATTAACACGGTCTCATTAAACCTCAAGACCACTCTGACAGCCTTTCTAATTCTTCCTCCAATGTAGATGCAATACGCGAAATGATAAAGTTACGCATCCCAGAAGGAGACCGTCCACTGCCGGATGATATCAGGGGCGATGCTGCCGGGTTGACGGAGCTGAAAAGACTGATGGAGAGATGCTGGGATCAGGAACCTGAACGAAGGCCCAGAGCCCTTGGTGAGGAAACTACGTCATTCACCTCTGATTCAGTGAATTAACACAGAAAAACAGCTTGTGACGCCGGGCTCTAACGTTAGTCTTTACTCTATGTTGTGTACAACAGAGTGTGCAACTGAGATAGAACAGCTGTTCAAGATGCACAAAGATGCAATTTCTGACGCTGTCTATGAAGTGCAGAACAAACTGGTGAGGAACAAATCTCTTCATTAACACAAGTCCCGCTGTTGGTTTAAGAACACATCATGAATCCGAAGTAGACTTCTCTTAAGGACTTTTTTGACATCAAATTTAAGAGAAAACTTAGGAAGATATCAGTGAATGAGGCCCATGGTTTTTATCATTGTGTAACTGGTTCTTTCTCTTTCCAGAAACAAGGCATGGCAGCAGGAAATAAGGATCCATTTGCTGAGGATTCAGGTCTGTCTTTATATAATAATGTTGCCTTGGTCCAGACCTTTTGATTTAATTAATTTTAATTTATACAGTCACATAGTATGTTCTTCCGGCTCAGCCAGCATGGAGGATGTTTATATTCTGATTGGTTGCTGGTCATTTGCCGCTGGACCGCGTCATAGCTCATAACCATAAAGTTGACTCAAATTCAACTTTCTGCATGGAATGTGTGGAAAAGGCTAGGGGGCCTCCCTGATCTAAACCAGGGTGGTTGTCTGTTGTTGGACTTCTGTGCTAGTCATGGATTGTCTATAACAAACATGTTCAAACATAGGGATGTTCTTAAGTGTACTTAGTACCAGAGCACCCTAGGCCGTAAGTCAATGATCGATTTTATAATCATTTTGTCTGATCTGAGGTTGTATGTTGGTAGGTTGGTTGGTTGTAGGTTGGTCAGGGGGTGGGGGGAGACTCTGGACAGACCTGGTTAGACCAAACGGGTCCATTGCTGAAGCTGCTGGGCGTTTTGGTCTTAGGTGCCTCAAGGGGCCGTAATCCACGAACACATTAATGGATGCTAATGGTCAGGGAAGCCGTCTTTCTGGACTCTGGAGGCAGTGGCAAGGTACTGAAAGGGCTGCAGCCTCTGCCGTGAAAGAGGCAAAGCAGCGGGTGTGGGAGAAGTTCGGAGAAGACACACAAGGACTTTCGGTCGGCACCTAGGTGCTTCTGGAAGACCGTTCCCCACCTCAGGAGGAGGAAGCGGGGAACCATCTAAGCTGTGTACAGGAAGGATGTGATGCTGTTGACCTCAACTGAGGAGGTAATTAAGGGGGGTGGAAGGAGCACTTTGTGGAACTCCTAAATCCAGCTAAC